>NW_026695343.1:291270-450310 GCF_029851405.1 Lichtheimia ornata
GGGGGCACAAGGTTAACAAAGGGGGGGGTGCGTATTGACTAGCCACCAATCCTATCATGGAGGCCTTTGGCAACGCAAAGACGACAAGAAATGACAACAGTTCCCGCTTTGGTAAATACATTGAGGTAGGTTTTATGAGGCATTAGGGTTACGCTTGGCTTGTCCCACTAAAACGATATGTGTGTGTGTGTGTGTAGATTCAATTTGACAAGCAGTGCAACATTGTCGGCGCCAAAATTCGTACCTATCTCTTGGAACGATCACGCTTGATTTTCCAGCCTGAGACAGAACGCAACTATCACATCTTTTATCAATTGTGTTCTGGTGCATCCGCTGAGGAACGAGAAAAGCTTGGATTGGCTGAATGGTCCACTTTCCATTATCTCAATCAAAGTGGGACTGGCGAAATCAATGGTGTGGACGACACTGAAGAATTCAATATCACTCGCAAATCGCTATCCATGATCGGTGTCAGTGATGATACTCAACAACAAATCTTCCGCCTTTTGGCTGCATTGTTGCATCTCGGCAATATTGAAATTGGTGGACGTGGTGATGCCATGGTCTCCGATAGTGATGCTGCTATGAAATTGACAACACAACTCCTGGGTATCAACACCAATGAATTCCGCAAATGGATTGTACGCAAGCAAATCAGCACCCGATCTGAAAAGATTATGACCAACTTGAGCCCACAACAAGCACAAGTGGTCAGAGATTCCATGGCCAAATATATTTACAGCAACTTGTTCGATTGGCTTGTCAGCATTGTGAATGAAAGTTTGGCATGTCGTGAAGACCCTGATCGTGTTGCTACGTTTATTGGTGTCTTGGATATTTACGGCTTTGAGCACTTTAAGAAGAACTCGTTCGAGCAATTCTGTATCAACTATGCAAACGAGAAATTGCAACAACAGGTAACGAATGGAATTCGGTACAACATGAAAAGATGGCTAATGCACTGTTAATAACAGTTTAATCAACACGTCTTCAAGCTTGAGCAAGAGGTAGGATGGCAAGAGGCTGTTACAATACAATGACATCAACTCACAATGGGTATTAGGAATATGTGCGGGAGAACATTGATTGGAAGTTTATCGAGTTCAGCGACAATCAAAAGTGTATCGAGATGATTGAAGCCAAGATGGGTATCCTTTCCCTATTGGACGAGGTATGTTATTATCTATCATGATGCTCGCCTACTTATCACTGACAACATCCCAAATCAGGAATCTCGCCTTCCATCTGGTTCCGATCAAGGATTCTGTAACAAGCTTTATTCTACCTTTGGCACTCCCACCTATCAGAGCTACTTTAAGAAGCCTCGTTTCTCCAACAATGCATTCACCGTCGTCCACTACGCCCATGACGTGCAATATGAAGCAGAAGGCTTTATGGACAAGAACAAGGACACTGTGCCCGAAGAGCATCTTACTCTTTTGCAAAACTCTGAATTTGAATTCTTGGCTACCATGATTCAGCAAGCCAATACCAGTCCTAATGGAAGCCCCAGCCCAAGCAACAGCCTGGTATGTTTATTATCCTATTTCGACTTGTATGCGTTGGTATCACTCATGCTATTATTTGCTCATAGACCGACAACAGCCGTAAGGCCTCAAGCACTGCCAAGAAACCAACCTTGGGTTCAATGTTCAAGGTAAAATGGGGGGTTTGATTGAGAATGATGCATCTTTGTACACTAATTCATGTATGTGATACAGCTTTCCTTGATCAATCTTATGGATACCATTGCCCAAACCAATGTACATTATATTCGCTGTATCAAGCCTAATGAAGCCAAGGAAGCCTGGATCTTTGAGCCGAGTATGGTACTTTCTCAGCTTCGTGCCTGTGGTGTTTTGGAGACTATCAGAATCAGTTGTGCAGGTTATCCTACGCGATGGACTTTTGAAGAATTTGCTGATCGGTATGTTAAAAGAGAGAGTGGATGGATGTACCTTGTTTTAACATGTTGTTTGCAGCTACTATGCACTCGTTGACGCACAATACTGGTATCCTAAAAAGGACCGTGACACTCGCAAATTGTGCTCAGCTATTGTTGACACGCACATTAATGACCCTGACAAATATCAAGTGGGTCTCACCAAGATCTTTTTCCGTGCTGGCCAGGTAATAATACACGATGATGTTAGTGGATGTGAATACGGGATTAACAAGTGAGTTTTTGATTAGCTTGCGTATATGGAAAAGTTGCGTACGGATCGCTTGGGAGAGGTGGCAACTTATTTGCAAAAGAACATTCGCCGTTTCCTTGCCAGAAAGCGTTATCTTCGAACCATTGAGCTTATTACTCGCCTTCAGCAAATTGCTCGTACCAAGGCCGCCAAATGTGAAATGGAACGCCTCCGTCAGGAACGTGCCGCTACCATTATCCAGACCTATTGGCGTTGTTATGCTGCTCGCAAGTGGTACTTGAAACAACGTGCTACTATCATCCAGATCCAAGCAGCAGCACGTGGCCTTGTGGGTCGTAAGCATTTTGGCCAAATCCGTCAACACAATGCAGCCACTCAAATCCAAAAGATTGTTCGTGGTTGGTTTGCACGTCGACAATACCAAACCCAACGCAACCATATTGTTCGTATTCAAACATGTGTTCGCCGTCGCAATGCTCGTAAGCAACTTGTGGTGATGCGAGCTGAAGCACGTTCCGTCAGCCATTTCAAGGAAGTGTCCTATAAGCTTGAAACCAAGGTCAACGAGCTTACACAAAACTTGGCTCAACAAAAGGAGGACAAGGCACGCTTAAGAACCAAGGCAACGGAGCTTGAAACCCATGTGCGTTCATGGATTTCGAAATACGATGATTTGGATGAGAGAGCCAAGAACCTATCCAAGGTGATTGATAAGCCAGGTGCTGATAGTGATCAATGGAGTTCCTTGCACCAGCAACGTGATGCTCTCAAGAACGAGTATATGACATCCTTGAACAAGATCAAGTTGCAGGACAAGGAGATTGCTCGATTGACGGAGGAGTTGTCCCGTCAAAAGGAGGAAATTGCTCAATTGAAACAGGTTTCCACGGATACCGCACAAAAGCCCTTGGATGATACTGGCATGGCTGAACTCAAGAAGCAAATTGCATCACTCAAAACGCAACTATCACAAACCCTTGGTTCACCCCGTAAACATCAGCAACAACAACTACAACAACAACAAACCGTCACCAAAGCAACCACCAACAATACTTCACGTAATCGTCGTCGTCATAGCGCACGTCGTCTCAGTGCTACTCCTGATGCAAGTCAAGCGGCAAAGACTCCCAACGCTGATCCAAATGACCCACTGTATACCCTGCTTCAAGAAGAAGCTTTGTTGCAAGAGGATATCCTTGATGGACTTATCCGCACTTTTAAGATTCCAGAATCCACTGTGGAGCAACCATTGTCGCTCAAAGACAAGACACTTCCAGCTCGTATCCTAGGATTTTCTATTCTTCGAATGTGGAAGCGTGGCTACCTTGCTGAATCAGAACGATGGTTGTACGCTATCATGGAAACCATTGAAAGACACTGCCAGGTAAAATCATACATGGGTAAAGGAGAGGCTGTTATCGATATATTTACATTGTATTTTAGAGTTTTGCTGGTGAAGAAGCGAATGTCCCTTGTGTTTATTGGCTTATCAACACGCACGAGCTCATGTCCATCATCATGGCTGCTGAAGGTGATTTGCAACAATCGACGCAAGCTGATTCTCAACCCCGATGGCACGACCTCGAAAAAATCATTGCCACCACAAAATACGAGTTGCAGTGTGTGCAAGATTGCGTATACAATCATTGGGTGGGTGAGCTCAAGAAACAGTTACATCGTCTTGTGATTCCATCCTTGATTGAGAGCCAAACATTGCCTGGTTTTGTCACCAATAGCAGCAGCATCGCTGGTCAGCCTGCTCCTGTCACCATGGATGATCTCTTGTCGGTGCTCAACAAGGCCCATTCCATTATGCAAGCCTATGCTGTAGAACCCTTGGTAGCAGAACAAGCCATGAACGAGCTTGTAAAGTACATTGAAGTCACCGCCTTTAATGACATTGTCATGCGTCGTAACTTTAACTCTTGGAAACGAGGCAAGTATATCTCCCCCACGGCGCTTGTCATGTTCTTGTACTTATGTGTACTTTTTTTTATAGCGATGCAAATCCAGCTCAATATCAAGACATTGGAAGACTGGTGCCGTGAACATGACATGGGCGACGTTACTTTGCAACTCGAACACCTTACACAAGCAACCAAGTTGCTGCAGTTGAAGAAATCTACCGTGGAGGACCTTAAAAGGATCAATGGTGTCTGCTGGATTTTAACGCCTGCACAAGTACACAAGCTCTTGCAGAGCTACATGGCTGCTGATTACGAGGTACATAAAATGAAGCTAAGGTGGTAACAAAAATGACTCACTCACACGCTCTATGACATAGGAACCTATTGGTCAAGATGTATTGAGGACAGCCCTTTCACGCACAGGTGAAAAGAAGGATGTGCTATTGGAATCCGTGCCTTTAGACGATGCCTTGTATGAAATTCCTGCTCCTAACCCTGATGCCACTGCAGATGCCTATATCCCTGATGATGTAAGTATTAGCTACGCGTTGCGTTTGGCATTGCCATGATTTGCTCATGCTTTCTTTAATAGCTCCAACTTGCACGGCTCAAGCAACTTGTCACTACTCTTTCCAATTAAAACATAGTTTATTTCCACCATCAAAAGCAATAAAGCGTAATACCAACATCCATAGAATACAATCTCGATGATTCGTATGTTCAAAAATACAAGTTTCTTCCACATGTATGGATCCATAGGTCGATCTCATTCAATAGAGCACCATACCGAAGATTCGGAACCTTTTCCAACAACAGGGTCAATTTCCCTGATATGGAAAATAAATGCGGGCTTGTGTCACCATCCTATTTGAAGAACCCGTTGTTGTTGTATGGTATGGTTGCCATGGGAGGATATAAAGATGATGGAACTCTTTTAGCTGTACAATTGTATCCATATTGGGACTAGAAGGTCGCAAGAGCACGTTGCCATGGTGTGCAAATAGTATTGGATTGGTAAGGTGTAGCTCGTGTAGCCCATTTTTCA
The DNA here is from genome assembly GCF_029851405.1 of Lichtheimia ornata. NCBI lineage: Eukaryota > Fungi > Mucoromycota > Mucoromycetes > Mucorales > Lichtheimiaceae > Lichtheimia > Lichtheimia ornata. The sequence continues at coordinate 296,379 of NW_026695343.1, forward strand.
TCATTTGTGATGGTGCTACAAACGTGCGTTTAGAAAAAATGCGAAACTAAGCGAGTGAGATGATGCGCATAAATGTGGAGCCACCGCATTACTCTGTGAAGGCAAAGTGCTCTAAATCATCACCAAAGCCAGCCAGCCACAACAATAATGATGATGATGTACTGGGAGCAAGGATTGTCGTATGTGATGCCAAGAATTTCGGGGCCATTCTTCTTTCCAACTCAATTGCTCGTGATTGTCAGCTTGCACAAATTACTCGAATAATATAACTGTAATGACTCTTTTCCCCCCTGTAAGTGACTGGGTATGTAACAGCAAGAGAGTGTTATTATGTGCAAGTACCAGAGCGCGGCAAAACGGGTGTATGTAAACGTTCTGGATGTTGGATTCACGTTGTCCAATCAGCTGAACCCACGCCACGATACAATCCCCTCTCTGCTTTCTTTGTTCAGCCAACATAGTGTTGCTTGAGAGCCATGTGGCACAAGGTTACATGCTTCTTGATCATGTAGATGCATTATGTATTCATGTGCAGAGGCATGCAAAATAAGATTTTATCACTGCCATGGGAGAGTAAGAGTGAAAAGGGGTTGGGCTTTTATTACGAGGCATATACAACAATAACGCGTACAGGCACCTATTTCTCTAATTTTAGAGTTGAAGAGACGCCACAGTGGGATGATCAACGGGAGAGAGGAAAAGTCAAAATCGCAGCACCCAATAAAAAAGGGAATAACCTTCCTTGCATATTTAAAAGTGATATGCCAAGGTCAAACGACACGCCTTTTCTTTCCGCTCCGTTTCTGTTTCCTCCTTTTTCTTTTCTTTATCTATCACATCACCATGTCTGCACCGATGCCACCAGGTTTGACAAAGAAAAAGAAAAAGAACGACGTACACAGTACCAACGATATGGAATTTTGGAATGACAGGATGGGAAGCTCGTCAAGCTCCTGACGGCCGATGGTAAGTTTACACATATTGGATGGGGAATACAAGATAGCTAATATAAATGTGTTTCAGGTACTACATTGACCACAACAACCGTACCACTTCTTGGGAAGATCCTCGTACCAAGTATAATCAGCAACCACCACCTCCTCCTGCTTATGGTCAACCTCCTCAACAACAAGGCTATCCACCTCAACAAGGCTACCCACCACAACAACCTGGTGGCTATCCACCACAACAGCAGCAAGGTTATCCTCCACAGCAACAAGGTTATCCTCCTCAGCAACGAGGCTATCCCCCTCCTCCTCAGCAACAAGGTTACCCACCCCAAGGCTATCCTCCTCCTCAACAACAAGGTTATCCACCTCAACAAGGCTATCCACCACAACAACCTGGTGGCTATCCACAACAAGGCGGTTATCCACCCCCTCCTCCACAAGGTTCTTATCCTGGTGGTCAACAACAACAACAACAAAAGAAACAAGGTGGCATGTCCACTGGCATGAAGGTAGCTGCAGGTGCTGCTGTTGCTGGTTTAGCCGGTTATGGTATTGCCGAATTTGTTGAGCATGAACATGAACAAAGTGAACGTCTTGATGATCTTGAGCGTGAAAATCAAGCGTTGCAACGACAACAGGATGAGATGGAACGTGAACGTAAGTACAAACATATATATAAAAGATGTTGGGAAAGAGGTTGATGATGTTTTATATGTAGAACAACAACAAGAGTATTATCAACAGCCACCCCCACCACCTCCACCTGCCGAGTCTTATCCACCTGCAGGTGAAGACTATGGTGCTCCACCACCCCCACCACCAAGTGAATACCCTCCTCCTCCCGAAGAACAGGGACCCACTACCACGATTATCAATGAAGATGGTGGTTGGTTTGGTGATGATAAGCAAACCATTATCACACAAAGTATGTTGTTTCATAGGCTTTATGTATGCGTGTGTGTGCGTGTTGATTTATATTTAAACTTCTTGTAGACCCCGATGGTGAAACGACCGTTGTTGAACGTGAAGAGGGCTGGTTTGGTGACGATGTCACTGTCACCCAAACCGATGAATATGGCAACACCACAGTGGTAGGTACAAATTATGGGGGAAACGGGACTCATGAACTCAACATGTGTATGTATGTATGTAGGAGGAAGAAGACTCGGGTTGGTTCTAAGGATCTTCATGTTGACATTTACTACAATAATAAAGACGCGCATACATACATTCACACTCTGCATGTGGTTTTTTTAAGGTTTCCGACATACATGAAACCGACAGTGCGGCTCATTCGGGTCACACACACACACACACAATATTGTTGTTGTCATGGATACAAGAAAGTTGTAACATCATTGTTTGCATTAAATTGGTTGGTTGATTGGTTGGGGGAATATATAATATATGCGTGTTGATGATGTTGTAGAGAAATCAACAGGATATGTAAGGAGCAAAAAAAAAGGTCTACAATATGGGGTTGCCAGACTAGTATTAGGGTGTACGGGTATCAAATGTTACAAAATAAAGGTAAGGTAAGCTGAATCATTGCCGAGTATCCATCTTGGATTCAAGCCGATCCAATCGATTGACCAGATCAGAGAGCAAATGTTTGAGATCGCCTTGTTGTTGAGAGGGTGGTGTTGTGGGTGGTGAATAGTGTCGACGTGTTGCTGTCATGCGTTGTTCCAATCGTTCGATGCGGTTCACATAATCTTGCAATTGTTGATGTACTGATTCACGGACGTATTTACGTGTTAAATTCTCGACCATGGTGCTGGATGATTGCAAAGTATGGATCAATGTCGATGAATGTCTGATTTGGTCATCCAAAGTAGCTTTCAACGATTTGGTTTGTTCGATATTGTCGTACAACATTTCAAAAGGCTGCAGGAATTGTTGTTTACGCGAAAGTGGTTGTGATGCCATAGGAGCAGCAGGAACAGCAGGTGTCTTTGGCACCAAGGTGGCTGTTTTCAATCCAGAGGTCGTAGGTGGTGCATAACGTTGTTGTGAAGGCACAATAGGTGGACTAGGAAATTCTGTTTGTGGTCGTGCTGTTGCTGCTGCTGCCAACGTGTTGGAAGTTGTCGTCTTGTGCTTGGACCATGGTGCTGCCGTTGCTGGAGGTGCTCGTTTGATCACCTTGTTCAATCGCTGTTGCTTGGCTGATTGCAATGGGTTGACAGGATTCTGTTTATGGCCACGAGGATGTAAAGGAGCCGAATGAATACTCGCTGGATCGCCTGCACCATAAGCAGGTGTCAAGATGGTAAGGTTGGATGGTGCCTTGTTATGGTGGTGATGAGCTGATCGCTTAAGCAGCAATGAAGACGGCTTGGGTAAAGGCAAATGCTGTTGTTGACGTTCATGACTGGTGGTGGTGACCTTGCTTGCATCCTTGTGAGGCATGAAGGACAATCGACGACTGTATAAAAGTATGCGTGTAAGAGAACAAGATCATTTAATCACTTTTTCCCCCCTCTCTCATTCCTTTATATATAGAACACCACCCACCCATATATAAATATATATACCCCTTTGTAATCCTTCCCCTTCCTCCTTTTGTAACCTCCTTCATAGTAAATGTATATAAAAAAATAACTTACCCAGAAGAAGCAGCTACATCATCGCGACATGGATCAAAGCGAGTGCTGGTGTTTGAAGGTGTATCTGGATGTTGCTGTTCAGAAGGAGGCGATAATCGAATCATGGGTGAACAAGCTGTTGTTGTTGTATTGCCATGGACTCGAAACCGAGCAGCACCATCAAGAAGACGCGTTGGAACGAGTTCTTGGTCGACAGCCGTGATAGAGATGGGTCTTAAATCTACCACCCGCCTTAGGAGGTGATCCGCGTTTCCATGGCAAATATCAGATTCAGTCATGGTGCATAAATCAACAAGCGTATCCATGGATAATTGATTGGCAATATGAGCCACGGCACGAGTCGTGATGAATGGCTTTCCGGTAGTTTGGTCGGCACAAAACCATGATGGATGTTCATAATAGGCTTTACTCAAAGCATGTTTGGCATCATCGTGGTTGTCGTTAAAGAATAATGCTTCCAAATCATCCAAACATAAAAAGCAACAATCCATGTCCTTATTGCCTTGAGTCATCATCATGGCGGGTAATTGATGCTGCTTGTCATTGCTGATCTGCCGCGAAGGTGATAAAAGAGGTGGTGTCAAAGGTGTCGGAAACAGATACAGACAAAAACGAGTAGGCGGCGAGCCGTATTCTCCCAATGCAAGTGTACGAATCTTCATGTTTGTGGAAAAGAGTGTGCAAGAAAAAGTGTGTGAGAGAGAAAGAGAGAGAGAGGAAGAAAAAAAAAGGAAAATGACAAACGAGTAACAAGAAATATGAGAGCGAGGATAAAAAAAGATGAGAGGATGAATGTGTGTGGTGGACCTACAGCTCAAAAAGGGGAAAATCGATCGACAGTTTATTGCGTGCATTATTACAGATGATTGCTGCCAACGTGGACCCTCTCCCCAAGTAGTACTGTCGGGATCACACAAGAGCCAATAAGCATAGTCAACCTAATTAACCCACGGTTTTTCGCCTCCCGGGATTTGTTGCCGAGACCGCCCTTATGATGTTTGCTGATGCCGCTAATGCGTAAACACGCATTCCACCTTGTTTTTCTTTGTGCGATTGAGTACCACCAGGGTACATGTACGAAAGGGGGGGGAGGAAGAAGAATCAAAGCTTAATTACTTGTCTTAATCAACTCTTCAAACATTTGTCTCAATTGGTGTTACACTGCACAACAACAACAACAACAAAAAAAGACTTTTTGTAAATATGCCAAGAAGAACGACAGGTAGAGAGAGAGAGAATAGCAAGCATCCTTTATCTCATATTATGCTACAAAACATGTGGGTACCCGCTCTGTTGCCATGGGATTTGTTTGTTGTGGGATCGTCGTCTAAACTCTTTATATCCTCCTTCACATGACTGAGATGCCTCGATTGGGAAGGCTAGAATAAAGTAGCATATCGCACACACGCTGTCGTGAATGTCACACAAGAAATCATTCATCGCGTTTGCTCATTGTCTGTCGCCAGAAAAAGACGATGACTGTACATTTCCCCCAACTTGAGAACGTTCTTTAATTGAACATGGATCCCCTCTTTGCACGCTAGAATGTTCAACGTTTGACATAGCCACCATTTCTATTTGCGCGTGTTTGCTATTGTCAAAGAAAATCACTTTTTTTTGGGGGTGGAATGCTACATACGCTTACCATCAGCTTGGGTTGCGTGCGTGTATGTGTGTGATCCCACCGCAATGGGGATATGCATATTGTTGACACGTGGGAATTAATCCATGCTTACATTTTAGTACCTTCATCATGATCTATTTGTATTATGAAGGATGCAATTTGCACATCAAACAAGAGGACCAACATCTTCGTTAATAGCAATGCCTAATTATTTGCTCGCATATATGAGTGTGTATGCGTGTGTGTGTGTGCCCTTTAACAATCCAGAGTGGCGTGTTATAGTAGTACTACGTGATGTTGGTGGTGGTACATCAGGGGGATGGAAGGTTTATTATCAGGGCAACAAGAACAAACTTTCTAATCGATTACGTTGCAGATTCCCTGATAGTGTCATATACCGACATTCATTATTACATCGCTATTACCCGTCATTATCAATTGTCATATGTGTCATTATCGTCATGATATGAATGTGGCGGAATACGTATGTAAACAAGTTAAATTCCAACGCGATGGCAAATTGGATCGGTTCGCCGCCCGTCCCTGGATGGATTGTTACACGAGTGCTATGACATCCACTTATTAAATTACCTTTCTATTCCCCCCCCTCTTTTTTCGTTCGTTCAACGACACACACACATACACAATCCCCATGGCCCGCCCCCACCACCATTTTGTAATCCAATGAGAAAGATTTTCATTCCAACGCAAAATCATTCCCTTTTAATTCATTCCCCCCCACCCACGTGCTTTTGAAAAAGATGATGCAAAACGAGTAGAAAAAACTTTATGAATGGGTTCGATGGGGTAATACATTTCTTGAAAAGGAGAAGAGAGGTAAAAGAAGGGATTAATCGGTCCCGATACGATTCAACATGGAGCAATAATCACGAACACAAAGCATGTCTGAGACGATATGGTAAGGTACGCCTAAACTTGCAGCACTAGTAGGATCCCAAATGTGAGATGATGAAGGATGATAAGGATGATGATTTACCTTGAATTGGGTGGAGCTGCTCGAATCAACATGTTGCGATCAAATGAATAAAGTGTCTCGTCATTGCCTAAACACGCATGATGGTGATGATGAAGATCCGTTCTAGTCAGACTATACCCTTTTTGATCATGCTCCTTCTCTCATACCTGATCTAAATTCACCATGCAAGGAAATCTGAAGAAGATTCGCCTGCTCTGTTGCTTGTTGGAAAGCGTCCAATACAAAATCCTCTGACCGAGATAAATCATGCATCGTGCTTGGTAACCGTTGCAGGGCTGATACAATGGCATCGGGACCAATCGATAGGTATTTGCCCATTTTTTCTATTAACCCATTAATATCCGATCCATATTGAGCCAATGTGTCACACACACACACACACACTTACTTTGACTCTTGCCCTTTTTTAAGTTTCGGCTGAGATCCGACCATGTTGCTGTAGCTTCGTCCTCGTCCATCATGCGTTGTTTACGTCGACCGCGTACCTTTGTGTTGGCTGACTTTTTCTGTAACGTAAGCAGGGCACATACAGAGAATGTCGCTGATTCATCATACACAGCTCGTAATGATGGGCGATTGGTGTCAAATAAATGGAAGAACCTATATACCAACGTCATCAGTGTCCATCAAAGCAATGTGCATGCGAAGGAAATACATACTTTGTAAGAAAATCAAAGGCCGCCGTTTGGCTATGCTCATTGTCAAAAAAGGTCCACTTTGTAAGAACCGGCATCTTTTGCTTCTTCAACAAGGCTTGTTCTTCTTGAGCAGCCATATCAACAGGCTTGCCATCCAACATAGCAATGGCTGGGAATCGCTTCAATACATTTCTAAAAAGGAGCTTGTCAATACCATCGCTTGTCAATACCATCCCTCATTTCCACCTATGCCATTGCATCTACTTACTTGATATAGCCACGTTCTTGACCTTGTTTCAATTCCTTTTCACAAACAGGGTTGCCCTGAAGCACCAATTCTCGCAAATGCTTAAACTTCCCAGGACCTGAAATGGCATCCAGTGCTGCAAGGGACGTGATACGGTTCTCTTCAAGTGACAAGTTTTGAATGTGCGGCAGGAATTGCGTCATTGTTGAGATGGATTGAAGGTTCTTGAGCGTGTTGCGTGCAAAGGTAATCGACACGGTCTACAATGATGATGTGAGCACCATGGATCCATCCCACTCATACCAACACCTACGTACATTGGGAAACATTTCACCAGCAAGTTTCATCGTGGCAGGTCCAACAAACTCGTTTGCTCTCGAGTCACCAGGGGGTCGAATAGCGTGGTTCTTGAGAATAGGATCGGCACCCATATTTTCCAAATTCAACAACTGCTTTTCACCATCCCACCTCGATCGTAGAAATTCGCGAATGTAATCCATGGTGGTGCTCTTTTGGACTGTGGGAGGAACCACGGTGCTGCTGCCATTCGAGTAGTACCATGAAATATTCAACTAGGAGAACGGGTAAGAAAACCCATTGTACACTTTGATCCATTTTGTTGACAACCTACCGGTCCATTTCCAAATACATAGCCATTCAATCGGGAAATAGCATTCGCAATAGCCACACCATCCACGGTCAATAGCATTTGTCCTTGATCCAATTTCACCTAGATAGCGTTGGCATGAATACCACGTGACACACTGACAACATTTTCACTTACACCCACAGGTTCCCACGTCTTTTTTGATTTTTGTTGAAGAAAGGCAATGACATTGGGTTCACTTCCTGGAATATAGCCTGAGATCTATTCACCAGAGAGAGAGAGAGAGAAAGCGGGTGGTGAATGTCACGTGACACCAAATTCATGCAGCCCATCCAACCCATTGTATATGTATACGTACCAAAATATCCACTCTTTCCTTGGGCTCAGCACTAACGGCTGCTTGTTTCTGGAAGCGTGCACGTGCTTGAGAATTGTAGGGTGAACTAAAAGGGTGCATGTATATAAGTCATGGATATCCATAGGATTTTGACATGATGAACTTACAATCGTTTGCGACTCTTTTTTTTCTTTCCCATGCCACCCATGGTGATATCTTCGCTGTCAAATGCATCGGCAGGTTCTGCACTGGGCGTGACGGTAACCACTTTACCAGGTCGTTGGGCAAGAGCAATCAATGATTGGTTGCGACGTCGTTCACCTTTCATGGTTGATTTCTTCATGGCACCACCACCAGCACGTTGTTGTAGCTTTGTTGCTTTGTTGTTGTCAGCTGCTTTGTCGTTCTTTTGAGTCGAGATCGGTTTGAGGATCGAGGTTGATCCGGAAGGAGGTGGGGGGAGGACACCACCAAACATGCCGAGTAATCCCTTTGGAGCATTGTTCGCTGTCGCATTGGCTGTTGTTGTTGACGCAGTTGTGGTCTGATCGGTGGTGTTCGCCATGGCAATGAATCAACGAGACAAGAGAGAGAGAGAGTAGTTGAGCCCGAACTTTTTTTTTTCCCTCTGGTAACTTGCATATACACCCGCCCAGCCGCCACCACCACTCACTCAGCCAGCCCGGTAGCCGTCCACGCGATAAGGTTTCTTCTCTTTCCCGCAAATACGACAAAACCATGGTGTGGGGTGGCAACGACAATGCGGTCCAGAAATGGATCAAGCAACTTCAAGACAACGACCCTTCATTGAAAACACTGCACATTATGAGCATGCGACGTCTTTCGCAATCGGATTTCCAGTCGATCTTTGGAGCACTTGCGCACAACACGACACTGAAAGAGTTGTATTGCTCAGGACATGCTTTGGATATCGAGACAATGGAACAGCTGAGCGAGGCGCTTACACTGAATGATACATTGGAAAGTCTCAACATTGGAACACCAAGTTTGGGCGAGAACAAGCAACTTTTATCCATCTTTTGTGAAGGATTGGCTGTGAATGAAGGACTACAACATCTTGATTTGGAAAACAAGGGACTCGACAACGATGCTATTGCTTTGCTTGCCGACAGCCTCGTCAAGAATGAAACATTACGCTCACTCAACCTTGCACGCAACAACATGACGGATGAGATCATTGAAAAGTTGAATGAAGGTCTACGTGGATTGGAGCGATTGAACCTTGCTGATAACGCTATTGGTGCTCAAGGAGCTCGAGCCTTACAGTTGCATCAATTGCAGGAACTTGACTTTTCGAATAATCCATTGATGGAAGGTGCCAGTGATCTTGCCGCCAAACTTGAAGACAACCATCATCTCACATCTCTCAAATTGGTCAACATCACAACAACGACACAGGACGAACCACAGGAAGATGATACAACAACACCCGCTTGTTCTGAACACGGCAATGCATTGATCCATCAATTGGCAACAGCAATGAAATCCAATCGTACGCTTACACACTTGTGGGTCGACCAGAATGGTATCGAATCATCAGCCGTCGAATGGAAGGATTTGTGCAAGGGCAATTTGATTGAATTGAGAATGCGTGATAATAAGATCGATGATCAAGGTGCAGCCTCCTTGGCCGAGGGTATCATGCAAGACAACAACAACAAGTGCACATTGGAGCATCTTGACTTGGGATCCAATACCATTGGTTATGAAGGTTTTGGTGCTCTGCTCAATACATCCATTCGACACTTGGGATTATTCAACAACAACGTGAATGGTTTCCCAGAGTCGTTGCCAGGTTTGGAAGAGAGCGGTGTTGAGGCTTTGGATATCGGATGCAACAATATCTCGATCACGGATCTGGAAGGCATTGTAGCGGTACTTGCACAACAAGGAGTGCCTCGTTTACGACTCTTGGAAATGGGAGGCAATGCAAAAGAACAAGACATGGAGGCTTGGGAATCGGCTATTGCCAAGTTGCAGGAAGCACGCGCTGAAATTCAAGTCGCATGGAAACGATTCATGGAACAACAACAATAATAATCTCCATTTCCCCCCCCCCTCAATTTGCTCTTATCACACACATATTGCATCCTCTATCTCTTTGTATCACATCACATCACCACTTTGCATTTGTTTGTTATTCAAAAAAAGATAAGCATTTTTCAATCTCACCTATGAATGAACGTGAATGATAAGACTGCTGCTTCTTCGTGTTACATTACAAAGTGATAGGGTCAAGTCCTATCGTGTGTATGCGTGTGTCAAGGTTGCGTCATATGATGACTACACACTGATCTGGCATCATTTGACCATCTTTGAACATTTTACACAGCGTGGGCATGGTGACACATGGGCTTCGGAACGGGGATATGTATGGACGCGTCTATAAAAGGATGAACGACGCGACACACTTTACTTTTTTTCACCTTTCTATCCCGCTCCTTTCGGATCAATCTTTTCCAGAATGATCAATTTACGAGCCATTGCAACTTGGCCTCAGCGTGCTGGTCAACGTCTTGTCACCAACTTTAATCTTCACGAGGTGAATAGCGCAGTCACTCATACTATCAACATGGGGGTGGTGGTTGATTAACGCATTGATGGTGATGGTGATGCATGATGATACATAGATTTCTGGAAGTCTTGGTGATCTGGGTACTTTACTTCCGATCATGGTGTCCTTGGCTGTTGCAGGTCAAATCAATTTGACGAGCACATTATGGTTTGGTGGTATATGGAACATCTTGTCGGGTGTCATGTTCCAGGTACCCATGTGTGTGCAGCCAATGAAAGGTACAACAACATGAATGAATGGGAACATAGGTGTACGTGTGACACGATGTATTGACGGGTAGCCGAATAGCCATTGCATCCACGGTACTGTCAAGTTCGATGACCATTGAAGAAAACATGTCTGCAGGCTTAGGTATGTTGCCGTGGGAAAAGTCAAAAGGTCTCGATCCATAACGTTGTTGTTAAAAAATCATCATTAGGATGTGCTGCCATTGTATTCTTTTTAGGCGCTACGCGCACCATCCATATTGTGGGTTCGTATACCCCGGTTGCTGTTGTTCGAGGTGAATACACAATAATGCCATTCCTCCCTCCCATCCTACAAGATACTAAACCATGTCAACAGGAATTCAATTGGGTGCTGCTGCTTCATTGATCAAAAAGGCTCATGATTTGATCAAGGATTTGGAATGGACCATCACGGCAAGCAATTGGTCGGATAACTATACTTGGGTGTTGCTATCCTTTATCTTTGTCATGATCTGCTATCGTACACGTATACCCAGTGCATTGATTTTGTTTTTGATTGGGTTGATCTTTGCGCTTGTAAGGATGTTTGTTACAGATCGCGACTTACCCCTAGATCGTCCTGTGGCAGCAGGCCATTATCCCGATACAATTATTCGCCCTACTCCTGAAGAATTTCGTACAGGCTTTGCCAATGCTGGTTTAGGTCAAATCCCACTCACTGCTCTCAATTCGGTCATTGCCCTCAGTGCTTTGATTGATGACTTGTTCCCCGATCGCCATGCTGATACAGCTACTATTTCCATGAGTGTGGGTGCAATGAACCTTATTGGTTGTTGGTTTGGCAGTATGCCCTTTTGGTAAAATTTTCTTGATTGTGTATATATGGATGATGGTTCTAATTTATGCAAAAAGTCATGGCTCAGGCGGACTTGCAGGACAATACCGATTTGGCGCACGATCAGAAGTATCGGTGGTGATTCTTGGTCTCTTTAAATTGTTCCTTGGCATTTTATTCGGAAGCTCGCTCGTGGGATTGTTACAAGTGTTTCCAAACTCGATCCTGGCAGTCCTCTTGTTTATCTCAGGGGTCGAGTTAGGATCAGCTGCGCGTGCCGTCAACAATGGCGTCACTGAAGAATGGAAACAGCGTGAGAATTGGACCATCATGCTTATCACCATGGGTGCCATTATCGCTTTTTCCAATGATGGTATTGGTTTCTTAACGGGGCTTGTTACTGCCGTTTTACTCGCTATGCAACGTCTTGGACCCATTCAATGGTGCCGTTGTGTCATTGACGGGATTAAAATGTTGCCTTACAACTGGAAACATCAAGACGCCTTCGTGTATCGCAAAGCAAGCAGCGATGTTAAACCTATCATGGATGCTGATGACACACGTCGTGATGGATTACCCAAACCAGTGACTACCCCTTCATCTTCGAGTGCATCGGATACTCCTGTTGCTACCCATCCACAGCCTTCATCGACGACCCAATAGTCATAGTCATCATTTTGTACACTTGTATACATATCCTTACATTACTTTTATGTATTTACTTCTATTGTTCACATCCCCCTCTTTCTATAAAGCAAACGAGAAAATGGCTTCCATCTCTTCAATGGTCCTTGGTAATATGCGATCAGGATGCTCGTATTCGTTGGTAGGATCTTCAACAGCTGTATGAATGCGCTTGTAGGCTTCGAATAATAGGCGGATGGCATTATCCTGCACCTTGTGATATTGTTGTGAACTCGTCAAACGGCGTAGCTCAGGTGATGCACCAGCACTGATGGTGATCAAAAACGAGTCAAATCGTGCTAATGCTGAGGAAAGCGATTCGGTATCCATATGTTGTACTTTTGATAATGGCATCTATGTATCTCACAATGAGTCTCTGCCAACCTTCACATCATCCTTTGGCATGCATACCTTGGGATCATGATCCACAACAGCCTTGTTGATGTCAAAGAGGCCGGATTGTTTAAGCAAATCTTCATACTAAAGTAGAAAAAGTTAACCTGTGAGAAATCAAACCCTGTATATGCGTGTTGTTGCACAATGTTACCTGATCGGTTGCTAGGTCTTGTAATAGTTGATCCATTCTCTCATGTAAAATCTCATGCTTTTTGCTTGTGAATGGGAATGGTGCCAAGGCAGCCTACGGGGTCATGTTAGCTCATAATGCCTTCCATTTTCCTCACACAAGTACACGTTTACATACCTCGATATGATGTATACAATTGACTAGGTATATGTCACGGTCCACTTTTCCAAACTTGCCCACTGATAATTCACACATTTGTAATAGGGGATCCACAATAGCATCGAGTGTTTCTCCAAAGTCGACTTCAGGTAATCCTTCTGCAGACCCAGACGTTGCCACCAGGGAAGAATCATACGATGAAATGATCTCTTTCTTTAAAAGGGGATGAATACAGTGCCGTAATTCCACTACAATCATGCAATACTTACCAATTGTAATGTCATATCTCTTACGACAGGCGATATCGTCAATTCACGAGAAGGAGGCTATATGGATGTATCATGAGCATCATCGTGCATTATCAACAATAGGTATAAACTCACATCAGCAGATTGCAAAAGTCGTTCGGCTTGACCATTGATTGTGCGGAAAAAGTACTTGTATGCCATATCGGTAACACTAAAGATCTTGGAATCAGCTCCTTGCTTTTCTCATTCATTGTGGGATCTTTGACGCGCTTACTCGCATAACACCTTTGATAATGCGGCATTCTTTCGTAGTAACTTGCTGATGGTGACCGCGTAAAACTGGATCAGGTTGGCTACCCGGTATGATGTAATGGCTCCTGGTTGTAACACCAATACTTGTTCCATGCGTGTCTTGAGCATTATCAGCATCTTCCATGTAAATGGCGCTACATCCCACATATACATACCTTGAGAGGCCTACATGTTCCTTCCATTGCATAATCCATCAAGTCGTTGATAGCGTCATCAATATGAATAATGGATTGTGATTGATCTTCGGTGCTCTCATCCTCTGGCTCTATGAATGTCACACACACACATGATGGTTACACACCACACAATGCATCTAACACGCATCTTTGGACTTACCTTGGTTACGCGACGTGGCTGATTTCTGGAATAAGCTTTCAAGCATCTCCTTTTCACTGGCACAGGCTTGATGGATCCATGCCAACATGTCACCAATATATCGTAAAGAATCATGGGCTTGTAATTCAATGGGTCGTGGAGTACCTCCTGGGCCACCTCTTGTTAAAGCGTTCATGAATGCACGTGCCACAGCCTCTCTTCGAGCCACTGCCAATTCATCCAAAATGGTTCTGTACCATTGTTAGAACCCAAAGATGTCATGATCCATCCATCCATCGTTTACTTACTGGAAAAGAACAGGCCGATATCGAAGCGCGTGTAATGCCTTTGTCATCAGCATGCTTACATCAATGCTATCGCCTCCAAAGGATGATCGACTCTCGTATTGTGTCCACCGATAGAGTTTCTCATAGGCCGTTTCTTGGTGCATTGACATTGACTCCATGATCTGCATACTAATAATTCTGATCAATTCCAATCCTTTCTCCTTCATAGTGAATCCACCCTTACCCAGCCTGCTGGTTCTTGGTCATTAAAAGCACGCGACAATCCCGATGGATTTGTTTGAGATGTTCAAGGGCTGCAAAGAATTCATCGTCAATAGGTAAAGATGATAAACTGAGGACTTGGACCTCCCGTTCAGAAAGTGTAAACGTCTTCAAAAACTGATCGGCCACGAGGATTTGTGTATCACACGCCGAGCTAAAAAGGTTGTGTCAGGAACAAGGATTGTCAATGCATTCATTTGCATTTACCTGCGATCTTGTAAATTATGCGCCTGTTCAATCATCTCGGCTGTTTGATCGCGTGCTTGATCCAACTTGCCCTTCATATTGTTGCAGACGTTGCCCATGGTATCCACTTCAGTCTCCAATACTTCTAATTGCTTCCTGACACGCGTGAGATAGACATCCTTGTAAATCATCCCTTTGTATACATACCTCCACAAGTCGTCCCAATCCTTCAATAAACTTTTTGTTGACTTGAATTTCCTTCTTTTCAATCGTGCCACGAAGGTTGCGTCGTAAATCGGTCTCATCCAGATCAGCAATAGCCGAGAGCGATGTCAATGCTGTCTTGACTTTGTCATCCGATGCTGAAGACCCCAACACCTTATTCAGCTTGGAAGCAAGTAGTTTGTTGGGCTTGTTGGATATGGAAAGCTGCTGTTGACCGTCAACTGCCAATGTCGTTTCGAGGTCGGTCATGGTGGTGTAGATGCAGGAAAGAGTTGAGTTTGCCCACCACCCACTATTCACCGCTCATGGAATCCCAATCCAAAGAATCAATCACGTGACGTATTTAAACAAGCCGTCGTGAGACGTGGACTATTTCCTTATGATCCTTGTTATTCGTTGCTTCGCAACCAGCTCCCATTATTAGTGTACTAAGATGTTGTTGGTTCGAGACGCCAATAAATTCTCAATGCACACTTCTCTTAGCCCACAGGTAGATAAAAAGAAAGAATTCATGCATGCATGAGGGTCGAGTTTGTGCTTGGTGAGAGCCGCTAGCGATATATCAATAAAATGCCTGTTTTATTTTGACATGACGGCTATTGAAACGAGTACAATATGCAGATGGTAGATCTCATCCTCAGCTAAACAACATGCACTATGTAGTCGTTATCGCAGCAGATGTATGCACATCATAATAGAGGATACTGTAGAAGCAAGTAACAGCCAACCGTTTTTATGGTGGTTATGATAAACGAGAATTGACATTAATCGAGACTAGTGTCAAAGAAGAGAAATGATCGCGTCACATCAATGATTGTGATAAGAACACTGGAATTGCCATGCATGAAATGGTAGCGTGGATGATGGAAACATCGTTTCGCCTGATCTAAAAGAAGCATACAAAAACGATAAGCAATATTACGCCACATGACTGAGAAGCTTGACATCACCTCCTCATACATACCATGTACATTAAAGAATACCTTCAACTTTGTAAATGCATTTGTCAATGTAGTATGTGGATTCAATCCATGTCAAAAAATAGTTGCTCAATACGATCAGGGTGTTCAGCTGCATCAGATCATAGTGAAAACTACTTTTACGGCTGCATGTGTTTTCGCCAGCTTCCCCTCTCTGGAGGTGTTTTGCATATCGACATGATCGATGGCCCTGCATGTTCCTTGAAGGACTGCTTTTTTGAAACGAAAGCAGCATACTGCATAATGCTGATCCTTACATTGACAGCATCTAAAAAGATCAGATTACCGGAAGCAGGTAGAAAATTTATATAAACAGATCCACGTTCATGTTCATCCCTATACAACAACAACAACACCCTCGCTCTACTTTCAATGAAGTTCACTGCCTTAGCCCTTGCCATTGCCGCCATTTTCGCCACAGCAAATGCGTACGCGTGTCATGCCGAGGAGTAACGCCTACCAGCGATGAATCGCGCTGCTGGACTCGATCCATTGAATAATGTTGCTATCACAGAGGCTGTACTCTTCGTAAGTTGCATACATAATGATCAGTTGTTTTTGCTTTCATTGTATCTGATTTTTTCGAGAAACAGAACCCACCGGTAACCCGCCAGATCAACCACAGGATGCATGTGGTTATATTTAAAAGGCACGAATAGCAAGGCTTTGTTACGGACACTGATGAAGAACCTACATTATTACTAAGCCTACATACGCATCAAGATCCCAGCCATATATAACTCACGAAGCATAAGCAAATTTACGCCGAACAGATATAAAAAATGCATTTCGTGCTCCAAAATATTAAGTAGAAGGGTAGAGTCCTGTGGTGCTAGCTTTTCTCGTGAACTTGTGATTTCCCATTTCAATGGATGCATACTACCTATGGTTGGTACATGATCATCTTACAACGTCGTGCAATCACACTACAACCTCGTACATAGGGTGTTCGTCTCTATATGGTACTAGTCAATGATGTTAAACTATTATACATGAATGGCCATCCATTGCTTTCATGAATTGACACGGTGGTTCTTATGTATGTTTATGACCATATTAGGTGCTGCAGTGGTACTAACACACGCGCCGCTTGTGCACAGACGCGTATTCCCCGCATCGGCATTAAGGGGATGCTTTGTGTCAATGTGGATGTTTCACTACTAGCGTCACTTGCAAGATTGTTGTCATAAACCTTTTTATTTTTCAACACCATAGAAGAATAGACTCACTCGTACACAGATACAGCACTCAATAATACAACTAACTCAATACGCCAAACGTCAAACGCCGTCTATGGCACGCGCCAGAGGCAGAAAAATTTCAAGCCCAGCACGTCAATACTATAAAACAGGCTGCGCAACAATGAGCGCCTCTTTACTCACTCTTTCTTTCTCTTTTCGGTACAGCATGTGCCCGGTGCGAATAAAAGAATAGGCAGCAAGTCCAAGGACGGCGAGGTACTTTTTTTTCATTGGAGTGAGTAGGGGTACTCTTTTGGTGAATGTCTGCTTTGGGAGTTCCACAGCTTCACTGGTTCTTCATATCCTGGCAACCCTGGGGTTTCCTCAGCCTCGCTGTTCACGACGACAAGGCAACCAAGTCATGAGGATAAATGGTAATACACGTTCGCGTTGAGTGCCTGAAAGAACCTAAGGAACGACAAGTGTTGCGATAGTGCGAAATCACATACAACTACGCGGTGTGGTTTGCCATACAATGGGATGGGGGTGATCCTGTAGGTTGTCGTAATGCAGCAAGTTCCATGGAGTCCCTGTTCTGAATGGCCGTGATCCTTCCTTGGCGATGTCTTGTTGGCGATCTTATGTGGCGATTCTGTTCCTTGTGGTCTCCGATGGCGATGCTCTCCATTGTGTGGTGTCCCTTCTGTGTTGGGCGTTACCTGGCAACTCCCCTCCCCCTCTTGGCTTTACCATGGAAACCAACTTGGTTGATAGGCGACGCATTGACATACAAAGCTTTTTTCTTTTACCAATACACTTTTATTTATATATGATGATACACATTGTATGTTTGGCTATAACTTATGTGGATGATAAGCAACTTGTTTGCTTTACAATGAAGTTCGTAGCATGTAAAGATCAATGAGAAGTTTATTGTATAATGAGATAATGTTGATTGCTACTCCTGGACAATGAGCCAGGATAACAATGGACGCCAGCACGTAAAGCATGTGTTCTTCAAGCCCACTGCAATATCCAAATCATCTACAACGACACAAATGGACGGGGTCGTGCATGCTTCCTTCTAGGTTGTTAACAACAAGATATGAGGTTCATCCTGCATCATAAGAGGGAGGTAAATCATGCTTGTCTGAGTATGTCATTGCCACCAGCGATGTTGTTTAATACTTGTTTTTTGTTAAATGGAGCATAAAATATAAGATGTGTTGGGGCAAACTGATATTAATGTAAACAGATGGAGATAGGATGGATGCTAAGGGGACAAGGAACAAAGAGATCCAGACTTTAGTTTTCATGGATTTTGTACGCCTCTTGAGCTTGTAAGTACATGATGACATATATGATAACGGAGAAAGGTAGGAGGGAGGAGCATCACTGGATCGGTCACATGCACGCCTTTTTGCTCTGCTTGCTGTTTTCAATACGATGTTCTAGAAGATACCGGGGAAAGTTAGTACATGCGATCTTCTAGTTTCCTTTGCTCCCTTTAATCGATCATGAAGGACACTTACTTTCAACTGGATTAAATTTCTTATTATAGGGGCAGTAATACGAGTTCTTGTATGTTGGTGAAAATCGGTACTGATGACAACTGCACAAGCTGGTAGATTTGTGGATGATGTAACGTCATCTTCTTAGTTGACATGTTGGAGCCTTCCACCAAGATCCCTCCGACTACGGGAGATTATACACCATAGGAGATCAAGTCGTCAAGCATGATTTGCATCTCCCGTCCTAGTTTGACCAAATCTGATTCCCCATCATTGGATGACTTTGCACGTCCAGATGGCTTGATCTCGGCGACGCCCACATTGAATTTCTTGTTTGCGTGACGAACACAAGGAAATCAGGCTTCAAGGTGGCCTCCTTCCGCTTCCTCTTGGTTCCTATGTAGCCTTCCATTAGCCCTAAATTTTCATGCACTCGATTAATGCTAATCCCACTATAATCACCGGCATGTTTGTTCGATTCATTGATTGGAAAACTGCTTCCAATAAGACACCGACCACCCCGTGAACATAGGTGTCTTCCATCGATATATCCATGACTTGGTTCGCAAAGTTGATGCCGCTATGAAAAAGAACGACTTTTTAATACCTCAGGTGCTTACATATGCATGCTTCAACTTACAGGTGATGTAATACGTTGGCAGCAATTAGTTCACCCTGGCTCCTTGACTCCGCAGCACTGACAAGCATGCTCGATGTGGTACGTTGAATATCCGCATAGTCAGCGTGCCTACTACGTGAGACTTCGTGGCACCAGGCGATGGTGTTAGGACTGATGGGTGATATACCCTGCTCAATACCCAAATCAACCTTGACTTGTTTGATGATTCTTTGTCCGCGTTCACTTTTTTGAAAAGAGCAGACAAAGTTAGCAAAAAGAGCAGTTCAAGACCAAAGAACAGTGACATTTACCCATAACCGTCTTCATCATGGATCTGCATATGAGCGACAACAGATTTCCTTTCATCTTGATGGAACAGATAAACATTGTTGTTTGCCCTAACCCAATTTTGTCGCAGGCATTAGTGACCATCGTATTAACAAAAGGCATCACATAGAATATCACTTACAAAAGCCGAGTATCGCTCAAACTCTTGGGATCAACTTGGAATGACTTCTTGCGATACTTTTGGAGGCTATCCAACACATCAAACGCATGTATTTATGACACCTACAAAGGAGCCGCAAATTTTTATCAGACAAGGCATCCTTATTATCGTATATAAATGAAAGCTACACCTACCACAAAGGATCCATCATGAAGGAACACAGCCAAATGTCATTAGGCAGCAATGAGCACACCAAGTGGTAAAGCAATGAAGTGAACTACATAGAAGATGAATGCATGAGTACTCTCATTTTGGGGATCACATACTAAAGACTATCCTTGAGACTTACCAAAGGCCATGGATGATGATATGAATACAAGCAGTAGAAAGAAAGGACGTATGATAGTGTTGGTGACAACAGCCCTCTTTATATGTGAGTGGGCGTGAGAGATGTTGTCATGCGTGGTTGATCAAACTGATAAAGTGGTCAAGCGTCTTGGAGTACTGAGTCGAAGTGATGGAAAATCACAGCTGATAAATCCACCTGCCACTTGAAACGTGATTTTTTGTAGTGACATAAGCATGTCCCCCATCCAAGGTGTCCTTATCCTTCAACATACACCAAAGGTCTTCATTTCAATTTCACCATCACCGTCGTTGTCACCGTTTGTCACTGAGGAAGAGGAATGAGGGGTGACATCATCGAGTGTGAGACGAACACGCTTGGCGGGAGGTACCGAAATCGAGGTAGGAGACAACGAGGATGAGGAAGACGAAGAAGAACAAGAGACAGAGGAAGAAGTGCAAGCAGCAGCAGCAGTAGTAGCAATAGCAGTAGCCGGAGTAAGGTCACGATATCAATGAGACATCAGCAAAAGAAGTACAGTATCACGAAGAGTATTGCTGTCGAATGGCCCAAAAGGTACATATTGGGAGTCGAACCCGAAGAGATGATGACGATGATGTCTACAGCTGCATCGCTTGACCAAAGACCTATTCAACAAAAGCACCATGGTCATTAGTACACATGCATAGTAAACGCCATTTCCATTGTTTTCCCTACACCTGCCTCTTGCATATTCGTAAAGACCCGTTGTTGTTGGTTACTGGAAACCGCAAAGCATAGTGTAGTTGACCGAAACAAAAAGCCAAACCAGCCAACGTCTTGAGACCAAACTTGCCCTCTATACAAGCTAACACGTCAATGGAACCAGTTCGGCTGCAACATTGGGCTCTGAATGTACCTGTTGACACCAAGCGTAGAGCGGGAATAGCAACGAACAAGAGGAAGCAACGGTATCGCCATGGCAATAGCCATCCACCCGCCAACCCCCATTCCTCGGCACTTGGACACACACACTCCCTGACAATGCATGTTCAGAACTACATTAATACCTCACAACCAACAAGAGCACTCTTTTGCAGTACATTACCTTGATCGCAATGTCGTGAATGGGATAAAAGCAGAGGTGGGAGAAAGAGAAGAGAAGCGTTGTGTCAAGTCGTGGAGCTGCTGTCCCCCAAGTTTAAATCCCCCTACTGCTATTACACTGAGGCCACTCAATGACCCCACACACACACCATCCACCCATCGTCATCATCACCCTCACGATAGACAATAGGTACACGTAAATAAAAGAAATGATGATCCTCACGTATAGCAAAAGGGTGCGTGCCATTTTACACATTACACAATAATGATTATCCAACAACAGCCATTGCATTACTACCAGGTCAGCTAGGATCAAGAAAGTTGAATGATGGGCATGCTGGGGTGGAGTAGGACAATCGTTCGTATGCATTGGATTGAACAACAATGGAGAATGGGAGGACTAAGGTTATTAGCTGGCATTTTGAACTAGTCCTAAATAGTGTACAGGTATCATGCATCGCCTGTGCTGACTGACTCAAGTTACACAACACGTCCATCTGCATCTTTGGCTCTATTATAGTCATACTACTTGACAATGACAGTCCCCGTAGCGAAGTGGTCAAGATCCCGCCGACCTTCCCGCCAACTCGAGTTCGATCCCGCTTGTGAGCACTTGGTGCCGTCCTGATTATGCCTTGAGCTGTCCTCTGTTACGCCTTCGGGCTTTCCTTTAGCCTTCGGGCTGTTATGCCTTCGGGCTGTCCTCTGTTATCGCCTTCGTGCTGTCCTCTTGTTTGTGCCTTCGGGCTTACCTCTAGTTTAGATTTATCTGGGAATCCAAACCCAAATAAAAGAACATTTGAATACAAAAAAAAATACTACTTGACAATGAACAAAGACCATCTTTCATATAGCATCACGCTTACATCATATGTAAAACATAAAGGTGCCTGTATCTCTAAACTTTACAATGAAACGCGGGATCTTTATGGGGACAATGTTGCTCGGCGGGATGAAAGCGATCTTGTGTCAAACTATGAAGTCCATCGTGGCCAATCCCAGATTTCGCAATGTCGCCACCAGCCAAACTGGATCTGGGGGTCGACCTCTTCGACGACGACGACCAAAAAATATTTTTTGGGCTGTTTGCGACATTGAACGCGAAACTTTCACACAAGATGCTGTTGGCCAAGCCGAGCACATTGCTCTAATAAAAACCCCACGTTTGATTGTAAAGTTTGGAGATACAGGCACCTTTATGTTTTCACTATGCTGTAAGCGTGATGCTATATGAAGAGTGGTCTTTGTTCATTGTAAAGTAGATAGACCCTGAGGGAGCCAAAGATGCAGGAGGACTTCTTTGTGTAACTCAGCTGTTTTGCATGACTGGAAGGATTGATGGATGATACTTTATTCATTATCATCTATTGCCAGCTAAGAGCCACTTCCTCTCAATCTCAACTTTTGCTAGTTGTATGACAGTGGAATGATGCTCCTGCTCCAGACGTTTATTTCCATGATTCAAGTGTCTTGATCCGAGCTGATTTGACTGAGCTACGCCCAAACAAAGAACATGTCAATTCTTGAAAGACAGACCCTGCGAATGTCTCCGTCTTTCAAACTTTTGGACGCTCCCACTCCAAATTTTCAAATGAAGCGTGAGGTTTTTATTAGAAAAAGTTGATCAGCATGCCCGAGAGCACCCTGCTGACCAATTCTCAAGTTGGTGGGGAGCAACTTCGGGGCGGTGGGCCCTCCGTTCTTTTGTTCCCATCATCCACCATTTGGGTCGCCCCGCATTTTAAATCTTCACAATGAAGTCTGCTAATTCAAAATGGATGAGGTTGATCAGCATGTCCCAGCGAACTTCTTGACAAAGTTTCAAGATCGAAATGGAGAATCCCAAGGTAATTCATACTATTTCGACAAATCATGAATCCGGCGCTGACCTGCTTTCCAACCTCCATAGTAAATCCCACATTATACCTTCCAATTCAATTTTAACAAATGAACATGAGATCTTTTTTAAGACAATGTCGATCAGCATGTTCAAGAGCATCTTGTGTGAAAGTTTCAGGTTCGAGAGGGGCAATCCCGATATCAAGTATTGATGTACAGTGTTCATGCATTTATACAAGAGGTGTCCGACAGCTCAGCCTACTTGAATTTCCACTTCTTCCACTCTCAGCTCATTGCTCTCTTCCTCCCATTCTCAACTGTTGCCCCATTCAAGTACAACTACCACCTGCGAACGATTGTCCTGTTTCAACCCATCATGTCAACCCTACGAATGTCTTGATCCGATCGTCTTTGACTGAATGGCAAAGCCCTCGGCATGTACACGCCCGCAACACGCCTTTTTTGATACTACACACTGTCCAGCACACTCATCTGCCACGGTCAAACGTAACGGCATTCATTCCAGCAGTTGCTATCTACTCTATTGTCTCAAACGACATTCACATTCTTGTCACTCTACTACAACACACGCTCTTGCACACTCCTCTGCCACGACCAAACTTGACAGCAGCTACCATTAGGAAAGTCTTCATTCCATTGTCTCAAGCTACCTGCAGCAACTTGCCTTGTGGCCGTCATCACGTCAACAGCAGATAGCCATTGTATAAAAGCAACTTTATTTACGAGTAGCAACTTGCTTTGGTACATAAGGATTCCAATGGATGATGCCATATCAGCTATCAAGTACGCCGCAACACCTAGTTGAGCTGCGATGGAAATGACCAAGAAAAAGATGGATCAACGGCAGGATGGAAAAGGAAGCGATCACATGGCTCTTTTCAACCAACATGCTGGATTTGCAATGGTTATGAATGGATTGATGCAAGCGTCAAGTGCAGTGATGAGGAAGAAGTCCTGGGATGTTGTGTTGGTTGCTTGGCGTCGTCAGCAGGAACGATGGATCATGTCACTGGATACGGGCTGAGGATGATGATGGATTGGGAATGGCATTGGCGAATGGGCTTGTATCTTTCACGAAGGAAGGTGTTTTTTTTCAGCAATGGATGGTATTGGAATACTCAAGGCACAAATCATGCAGCAGCTATCCTCCAGCAATACAATGGCACAACTATTCCTGTTGCCTCGATGTGATGCACCCGTATACTTATCAATTTGCAACGCTGTCCCCTTTATCATAGTATTAGTTTATAGACATCCACACTACCATATACATACTATCTTTTTCTAAGATGTATTGGGGCAAACTGGAATAAATGTAACAGATGAACATCATAGGATGGATGCCAAGGGGACAAAAGATGACAAAGAGGTCCAGCATTTGCTTTTCATGGATTTTGTGCGTCTTTTCAGTTTGTAAGTGCATGATGATAGATATGATAAGGGAGGAACACCATTGGACCGTTCGCAACTTCACACGCACGCCTTTTTGCTTTGGTTGCTGTTTTGAATACGATGTTCTAGAAGATACCGGGGAAAGTTAGTACATACGACCTTTAATTTCCCTTGCTCCTCTTAAATCGATAATGAAGGACACTCACTTTCCACTGGATCAGGTTTGCAATATAGGCATGTCCTCGGATGTTGTTGGACAACTGTACAAGAGCATACACACATGGTGGTGGTTTAAGTTGAAGTTTGTACGTTGACATCATGTGACCTTGGAGTAGGATTCCTCCCACGACAGGATTCGGTACGCCATCATTGATCAACTGATTCAACATGTACAGTATTGCATCTGCCTTGCGAGCTTGACCAGGTCTGATTCGTTCTCATTGCATGCAGATGCCCCTGGTACCTTAATTTCCGCCACGCCCACATTGAATGTTCTTGTTTGCGTGACGAAGAACACAAGGAAATCAGGCTTCAAGGTGGCCTCCTTCCGCTTCCTCTTGGATCCAAGCCTTCCATTTGCCCTAAATTTTCATGCACTCGATTCATGCTAATCCCACTATAATCATCAACACGTATGTTCTATTTCTTGATTATCTACCATTTATATGAAAGGAGCGGCTCGGCTTGAAAAACTGATTCAAGAATGATTCCAATAAACCGTGCGCAAACGTATCTTCCAGTGACGTGTCCATATGCTGACTGGTGGAGAAATTGATCGCTCTATGTAAAGGAGCAACTTGTTTTCAGGTGTTTACATTGCTACATATGCATGCGTTCAACTTACAACCGATGTAATATATTGGCAGCAGCCATTTCAGCCTTGTCGTTTGGTTCGGCTGCACTTACAAGAATGCGAGATGTGACACGTTGAATGTCCAAATAATCATCGTGGCGGCGACGTGAGACTCCTTGGCACCACATGATGATCTTCGGGCTGAGTTGTGGCATATTATCATCCATCTCCAAGTCGGCTTTGATTTGCTTCAAAATCTTTGTGCCGCGTTGCCTTTTTTAAAAAAAGAGGAGAGAAAGTTAGCAAAAGCATTAATTCAAGAGGAAAAACAGCGATATTTACCCCAAATCTGCTTCATCATGGATCTGCGTATGAGCGACAACAGATTTCCTTTCATCTTGATGGAACAGATAAACATTGTTGTTTGCCCTAACCCAATTTTGTCGTAGGCATTAGTAACAGCGGTATTAACAAAAGGCATCACATAGAATCTCACTTAGAAAAGCCGAGTATCGCTCAAACTCTTGGGATCAACTTGAAATGACTTCTTGCGGTACTTTTCCAAGCTCTTCAATACACCAAACGCGTGTATCTATGACACCTACAAAGGAGCCCCAAATTCCTATCAGACAAGGCATCCTTATTATCGTATATAAATGAAAGTTACACCTACCACAAAGGATCCATCATCAAGGAACACAGCCAAATGTCATTAGGCAGCAATGAGCACACCAAGTGGTAAAGCAATGAAATGAGCTACATAGAAGATGAATGCATGAGTACCCTCATTTTGGGGATCACATACTAAAGACTATCCTTGAGACTTACCAAATGCCATTGACGATGATATGAATACAAGTAGGAAGGAAGGGCGTATGATAGTGTTGGTGACAACAGCCTTGTTTATGTATGGGAGTGGGCGTGAGAGATGTTGTCGTGATGGATCAAACTGATAAAGTGGTCAAGCATCTTGGAGTACCGAGTCGAGGTGATGGAAAATCGCAGCTGATAAATCCATCTGCCACTTGAAAAGCGATTTTTGTAGGTGACATAAGTACGTCCGTGGGCGTGGGTATTTCTGTGACCACAAAGAGAGATAAAATGTATGATTAGAATGGTGGTGAGCTGATAGATTGATGGAGAAAGCCTTGGTGTGATTGATTGTGTATGTATAATAGAACAGGATTTGAGATGATTGACAAGGTGGCAATAGCCATCATCCAGCAATGACATCCAAATCAATGTATGTGGCCACAAACGCTATCTTCACGCTTACCATAATAGGTTGTTGATATACGCAATCAAGTAAACGAAAGAAGTGGGTGATGATGTTGATGATTACAGCTTTGCTTTTAAGTGCATGAGAAGAGGTATAATACAGTATCCACTTGTAAATGTTGTGATAAAGGAAGAAGATCTGCTGCTTCATTGTATTATGGACAAGGGATTATAAATCTTATCGATACACTGTAACAAGTTACTGAAGCATAGGGTGGGAGGTATGGGCGATTACATGGATCATTGTTATGCACGGAGCATCGGATGCTTATTGTTTGGTGGGTGTGCTACAGCTTGGATCATGCTCCGAATTTGGTGTACCACGCGCGCGCGTATTATCTGTTGCCAGTTGCCCGCACGATCCTCTTTTTCTTTCACGTCAACCACCACCTCTTCCCTCATTCCGCCCCCTCTTTTTACACGCCATGCCACCATCGTCGTCTCCTTCCTCGTCCTTTTTATTATCGTCCTTGAAAGACTATTCACAATGCACATTGGAATTGACTTCAGCAATACGATCCACGGTCCTGGACCCCTTCGAACCTCCTCGATCGAAGCATGCAACAACACAACCTCTCTCGCGCGCTCAACAAAAGACCCTGGCAGTCAAATTGGCACCATTAGCAATGAAGATTGTCAACCAGAACATTGGATCGCTGCAAGATCTCAAGGTGCCTGGAAAGGTGGATACCAGTATATACAATACGACAGTCGAGTGCCTTGTGGATACGACATGCATTGCGTTGGCTGCGTTACGCTACATGGCCGCTTACACCACACTGAAGCCGCTCGATATTGAAAAACTCACATCCAATCTCGTATGCAAGCTTGTTGATCTCAAAGAGGTACAAGGAAAAGAGAATGCTATTGAATAGAGAGAGGAAGAGACACTGATCATGGGATGTATAGTATACACGTGCATTGGATGAGTTATGTGTTCTCAAGGCAGGACTCATGAAGGTGACCAAGCTTGGTGTTGAGGATACCAAACACGACAAGATGTCCAAAGCCAAAGAGATGGGATCACCACGACGACGAGGATTTCTGACAGAATCACCGAATCGAGGCAACGAAGCAGTACATACACCAGGCGGCGGCTCATTATCAGCACCCACATCACCTCTACGCACATTCGAGACATCAATGCAATACACCTTGACTCAAAAAGAACAGTTGATGCTTCAGAAATATGGCGATCTCTTTACGTTTCCTCTTGATTCAAGTATCAATGATCGATCCACCATTCTTCTCATTCTCGCATATCAAATGAATGCATTACGGTGTTGGACAGATATAGCCGATGGTTTCTTTGTATGGGTATGTTAATATTTCATTGACAGTGTTGCTGTTGCTTACATCCATCTTTAGCATCTACCGCAATTACTGTCACAATCAGGGACATTTATGGATTGGTGCAAGCATCTTATGGGATTCGACAAGGATATGGCTGCAAGACAATTCGATGCCATGTATCGACAACTTACTCGAGCTGCTAGTAAGAATTCTTCCTTGGGTAAGTAAGCAATATCAATCCTATCATTACGCGCCAACGACCTAATAATGGTGATGTAGAGAGCACTTCTTCAAGGACATTTGCTCTTCAAGCTATCGCTGTCAAGGCACTGAAACTTGCTGGAACCACATCTGCTAAATCGCTATGTCATCGCATGGTCCAACTTGGTCTTACGTTTGAAAAATCAGAGGAACAAGGTAGGGATTGTACAGCCATCAAGAGCCAAACAAAGCGACTCATCTATTCTTATCTAGTGGATTATCGTCGTATTCAGAATACGTGTGCTGATTTTATCAATGGGATCGAACCCAATTGTGATGACATTCCTGAATTGGATGCCTATTTTACATTGAGCGAGTACTATGCTTATGCATCTCGCAAGGTACGTATGATCTTCCCTCTCCTTTTATTCATCCACTCATTTCTCTCTATGATAGGCAAGAAGTTACTCTGGCGAATTTTATGCATACAAGTTCATGATGCGTCCTATTCGAAGTTTATTATCCACCACCGATCAGTGCAAGTATTATCATGGCGCATATGGTGCTACAGCCAAACTTGCCCTTGCATCTACACAATTGGACAAAATGACCACATCCCATTCACGTGAGTGATAACTGTCATCAATGAGATTTCATTACCTGATACCCTGTTCTTTTTAGAGATCGATATGAATATGACATTGGAAGAAGTCGACTCATGCTTGCAATTGGTATCAGCTGCTTCAGAGCACAACAAGACGTTGGATGAATACAGCGAACAAGCCATGTGTTGCATGTACAAGGCTTTGGATAAGTTTCGACAAAGTTGCACACGTTATTTCAATCATATCGAGGAACGATCCAAAAAGATCCAACAATATGTGACATCCCGTAACAGCAATGCTGCTTCACCCAGCGTACGTCAATCCTTGACCAACAACTTGACCGAGATGCGAGAACCAGTGACAGCCCTTTTATCTTCTCTCTCCAATTGCAAAGACGTGTTACTTTTGATTCTTCAAGTATTGAAAAAGAAGGTATGTGGGGTTTGGAATGATGGAAAAGGAAAAGGAGCGTCCACATCCTCATCATCATGCGTGTGTGATTCTTCTTCTAGTCATGGCGAGGGAAAGCAAAGCAATCACCAGCTCCAGGCGACGTGATGCGTAATTACATTGATATCATGGTTCTACTTGCACGGATGAGATTCCAATTGGACGATGAGGATTCCTATTATGCATCGTACGAGGATTTGGCCACAGCTGAACAAGCATGTGAAGAATTTGGATACCCTGCGGGCTATCGATGGGTTTCGGGTGCGTTCTATATCTTGGGTGCAGCCATGGCCAATGCTAGCATGTATGCTTCTGCCATCTATCCACTACGTAAGGCGTGCACATTGTTGGAAAAGTCGTCAAGTTATGCAGCAAGTGAAACAGGCCGTCTCCATCTTGCCAAACGATATGAAATTCTCGGCACATGTTGCAGAAAGGATAATCGTTTCGAGGTAAATACAATGCAATCATCATACACACACGTTTCCCACTGAGTCTCTTGTAAAAAAAAGGATGCCATCAAAGCCTATCGATCGTCATTGAAGAAATTACCAGACTCCAGTATCCAATCCTTTGTGCAGGAAGCGGACAAGTTGGCTATCCACAGTCTCATTGAACGCAATCCACTTATTCCCAAGCTTATTGATCGCTATTTACGTGCAGCATTGTTTGATGGTGTTTCGACCGAGTTGACCTTTGCCAGTGATATCATGAATCTTTCAACCTTGGTTCCTGAACAACGATGTATCATTTACGAATGCGAGTTGCGTACACTTTATACCTGTTCCTTTCAAATGGATTGCAGTCACTATCAAACGGCATTGATTGAGAAGCTTATGAAATACTATACGCCATTTCTCTTTCCTATTCGAAGGGCCAGGTGAGTATACCTATCCATCATGATTCCCACGTTGCTCATTGGAATGGAATATAGGATATTATTGGATCAATTACGCATTGAACTTGCCAAGAAGAATAATGGGACAATCACCAAGACAGCCATGGCTTTTGCAACAGAAGCAAGCAAGCTCCTGCAACAAAAGGTATGTGTGTGAGAATCTGTTCATGGATGGGATCACTCATAATAGGTGTTATATAGGAGAGTTATGGCAGCGACAGTGATTTATTACGCTATCGTCAATACTATCTCGCCTTATCACAATCGTGGATCGGCATTTGTGCTGAAAATGATCAAGATTTCTCAAGGGCATTCGCAGTGGCATTCCGACAATGGCGTACTTTGTTCAGGAAGGTCATGCCTGTATACCAAAATACTGAAAGTAAGTTTGATGATATAATCGTGCCCTGTGAACCTATGCCTAACATATCGATCAGGCAACAAGCTATCCTCCAATGACATCAAATCCATCCGTGCTAATGTGGATGATCTCGACAAGTTGTATGACCATTTCCGTGAGTATTGAAAGGGCCGTGTATCATCTCCTTGTCCATGGATTTACATATGTTCTTACTAGGGATGCTGGTTGACTTTTTTGCTGTTCATCGACAACGTGTTTATCAAATCAATACCCTTCGCCTTATGCTCAAGTTGAATAATGGATTAAGACGCTCCGCTGATGCTATATCATGTAAGTACTGGTGATGGTGATGGGCTCAATGCCATCTTGAACAAAGGGAATTGTCTCTTAATGCAGCAATTTATATAGCATCCATCATCATCAGCACACGCATTGGACACCTTTACGACGAGATGGGGTACCCTGGAAAGGCAGCATTGGAATTTGCACAAGCCAAAGCGACTATCGCCAACATGGCATGCTCTAACGAGGCGGAAATCTACTATATTCTCTTTTATTCATTACATCTTGCCAAACGAGGCAAATTGGATGATGCGTAAGTTTAGATACCTTTTTGCGTGTATGTGTGTGTGTGAGTGACTAAGGTCTATTGAATAGCAAAAATTTGTTCAACACATCCCGAATTGTATGGGAATCGATTCGCCGAACACAATCCAAAGACAAGCTTGAGCGTGGACGACGTAAAGTATCTCACAAATTGATGTTGGCTGATGCCCATATTGTAGCATCCACTTTGTGCTCCATGATGGCAAGTATCCCCTTGTATACTTTTGTCTTTGTGCTGGTGTTCTAATCAAGCGACCCTATAGCAACCCACCCTGGATACTGCCATCCAAAACTGTGAAAGTGCCTTACAAGTGTTGAGTACCTGCAGTCGCTCACTCAAGCTGGAGAAGCAAGACAAGGATGAAAATACCATCATGGAGGATCCTTTTGCAGAGTCGACTACCAAACAAGAGGATGAAATCGCCAACATGACGACAAGGATCATTTGTGATGAATCGGAATGGTCTATTGCGGAGGTCAGTTACCGAAACGATCTTTTGATATGTCCAAATTTGACTAAAAGTACCCTTTCCAATAGAAAGTAGCTCTATGCCTCGAGCAACTCAGTACCTTATACATGACACGTGGCTCTGTTCGCTATACACAATATTATATGCAAAAGGGTCTCAGCCTTGGTGAAAAGCTCAGCTCGCGTCTTGTCCAATTCCGTTTCCTCCTTCACACCAGCGATTTCAATTTACGATATGGCCGTCCAGAAACAAGCAAGTCGTATATTAAGAATGCTGTTGAGGTCCAGCCAGAGGTACGCTCCAAGATTGTAATACAACGCTTCTATTCTCATGCATGATTTTTGATAGGGTCGTTTACATGTGTATCAAGACGTCTTGCTCAAGATGGCTGTTGGTGATGTGGATGGCAGTGAAGGTTGTTTGGAGGAAGCACTACAAGCCTATTCGACTGCTGAAGAGCTATTGAAAAAGATCACGGATCGTGCTTATATATCGAGCATCGAGGCATTGATTGAAATGTAAGTAACGTGATTGATTTGTCAATGTCACGTGTGTATATTCAACGCTTTTGCTTAGGGACGAAACGATCGATGAGCATGATGAATCCGAACCCATGATGCTGGAAAATACCCTTCGAGGTAGGTAACATCTATATCTATTATATAGCCACATTACTCACAAGCATGACGATATAGATGATGATGCAACACCATTACACCATCTTCAAGGAATTAATACCATACGCAGAGGTAAGTAGCTAAATGAGTTGAATCCCACTCCCACAAGGTGCTTACGAAATGCTTCTCTTAGCCTTGGTTCTGGTTCAACTTGGTCGCATGTCAAAGGCTATGTCTCTCTTGGATCGGCTTGAGGAATTGAATATTCTTTCCAGTGATAAGGTAAGCAACAAGCTCAAGATGATTTTGCTATGGGTCTATTTATTAATGTCGCATTCTAGATCGACTTGAATTCTGCCATTGCTCAATTGAAACTCTTGTTTGTGCGATATGAAGCTACTCAGGACCAAAGCTCCATGTTCAACAGGGATGGTGAGCTAGTTGTGTGTTGCCCCATTCATGGATACGAGGTTAATTTATGTTACTATCAGTGTCCTTGATGCCATCCTTCAAAGCCCAACAGCCACGTGGATCAGTGAAACGCAGCCATGTGAGCCATGACATGCGAACTTTACGAGATGGCGTCACTTCAGCTTTGGATCGTATGATGGATATTTATCAATCAGGTGCCAGAAAGACGCGTATCAAGCTTGTGCAAGAGATTTGCTTGGGTATTGGTTATCTCATGTTTATGAAGAACGACTTTGCTACGCTTGGGAAAATCATGGTACACAACTACGCAGCATTTGGTGCATACTATTTGGGTACGTTTATTTTTCCTTCCAAGTGCATGACAATGGGGGTATTCATATTATTATTAGAAATGGGCAAAGGCGTGACACTGCGAAGAGAAATGCGAGCTGAGTTAACATCCAAGGTGGATTTCCCTGGCAACACGACTGATCTTGGATGGCCTAAACGTATCATATGCGAAGGAGATGATTCGATGCACAATGCCAACAACGATGACGATCCTATGGATGTGGACGATGATGATGAAAGTCTCCAGTTTCGATTACGACCTACGCGTCGCGTTGTATTACGTGAACATGGGGCAGAGTACTTTGAGCAACTACGCGACATGTATGATGAGGAACACGTATTGGACGATGCCGAGTTTCAGGAAAAGTTTGTGGATATTCTTCCCAGTCACTGGACCGTGTGTTCGATCACCATGGATGTGGATAATGACGAGCTATATCTTGTTCGATTGCGTCGCAAGGAGGAGCCGATTGTTGTCAAGTTGTCATTGACGCGTATGCGGGATCGGCTGGCGGACCAACCTGTGCCTGGTTATCGTGATGCTGTGGAGACACTCGAGTCCATCATTGCTGCAAGTGACCAAACCATCCAAGACGGCAAGACATGTACGCGTAAACAAGATGTGGATGCATGGTGGTCAAAGCGTACACAATTGGACCTGCAACTTAAAAAGTTGTTAAAGACTATGGAGCATGGTTGGTTTGGTGCCTTCAAGGTATGACCCCGTCATAATGGTTGTGATCATTAGGGTGTACTCAATTTGCTATACTACAGGGATTCCTCAGCGGACAATGCCAAGAACATCCAAAAGCACTTCAAGAATTTCATGGCTCGGTCAATCAATTGGTTTACAATGCAGTCTATCAAAAGCCGCTTGATTCGCAACAAGTGACTCGAAAGCATGTGGATATTAACAAGGAGATTTGCCGCTTGTTTTTGCGATTGGGCAGTGATCCTTCCAGTGTCGAGGTTGAAGATGCTCTTTATTTCTTCTTGTCTTGCTATGAAGCACATGATATCGCCGTGGATCATACACAAATGAATATCGGCGAGGTAAGAATCTCAATGCTATTGTCAACGAACTACCCACTCACTTTTTTATATAGCTAAGCGACCATTTTCGTGATCTCCTTCAAACCTATCACATGACAGCAGAAGCAGCCGGCATTCATCCTATGGAGAGCGTTCCTAATGAACACATCATCTTGATACCCGACAAGCATACGCACCTTTTCCCTTTAGAAAGCATGGATGTTCTCCGCTCACAATCAGTCTCACGTGTACCCTGCCTCTCATTTGTACGTGATCGCATCTTCCAAGCAACGGCAAAACAACCCGAACAAAATGACTGGAAAGATATCACGGTCAATGGTCAAAGTGTCTATTACCTCCTCAACCCAGCCGGTGATCTTTTGCATACCCAAAGAGAATTTGAAAGCACCTTTAAAAAGTAAGAGAGAACGTATACTTGGAATTTGCTTGTTTGTTAACCTCTTATTGACTTAGAATGGAGGGTTGGCATGGTGTTGTAAATCAAAAACCGCTCGAGCTGAGATGGGATCAAATTCTTCAGAATCATGATATTTACATGTAAGTGCAAGGTGGATGATTAGGGTGAACCAAGCTGTATCTCATACATGGGTGATACACACATAGGTACTTTGGACACAGTGCTGGCCAATCCATCATTCGTGGCAGTAAGATTCGGCATTTACGCAAAGGACCTGTAGCCATTCTTATGGGTTGCAGCAGTGGCAGCCTTATATCTCAAGGAGAGTTTGATCCAGATGGCTATATCATGAACTTTTTATTGGGTGGAAGGTATGCATCATTATGGAGGATGGTTTTCAAATGACTTTTGACTAAGCTTATATTCTCATTGATTAGCCCTGCTGTGGTTGCCAATCTATGGGATGTGACCGACAAGAGCATTGACAAGTTATCACGCACTATGATGGAGAATTGGGGCTTATTGCATAAAAGTTCCACACACAACAGCATGACGATCACTGAAGCAGTAGCGAAATCTAGAAACAGTTGTCGTCTACCCTATCTCATTGGCGCTGCCCCCATTGTATACGGTATCCCTGTACATGTTCACCGATAATACATCATAATAAATCATCTTGTAAATACAAATGTATATTATAGGCTACGCTACAGATTAATTATCATGGTGGCCTAGCTCTGATAGCAATGAATCTACTTGGGTTGACATGTCTTGTTTATCCTCCTTTTGTTGAGAAGAAGAGTCGTCCAATGATAGGGATGATAATGATTGACCGAGTGCAGGTGGAGGAGGAGATGTTGTTTCTTGTGTGATATGACTGCTTGTATTGCTGGATGTGGATGGCGACATGGAGGGTGAAGCGGAGGGTGAAGGAGCACGATAGTAACCAGGCGTGGACATGTGCGTCTTTGCAAGCTTTTTGCCTTCATCAAACAAGTTTTCAAACAATTCACGACCCAAGCTCTTTTGTTGCTCGCTCTCCACCTTGACAAGTCTAAAGCTGCTGGAAAAGCCGTGATCAAAAAACATCTCCAGGCATTCGTTGGTGAGTACCGCCATACGAAAAGAGGGTAATCCAATATCGATGACAAATAACGGGTTCACGTCGTCAAGTAAGAGTGATTCGATCCGTTGTATCCGTTTCTCCAGTGGTAATGCATTATCGACACGACCCAGACCGATCAAATTGGCCAGCTCTTCAGCACATGCTTCCTCGTCTAGGTGGTTGCCACGTAAAATTTCTGATTGCTCATGGCTGCGTACAATTAAATTGCATACAGCGTCCCATGCAAGAAAAGCATCTTGATTGATCTGAACCAGTAACCAGTATAGCTCCTTGACCATATCCACAATGTCCACATTTTCTAACTTGTCGTCATGATCGTGATCAAACATTTTGAAAAAGAGCTCGATTTGTCCCATAATGTCCTATTAAAAAGAGGTCGTTAGTAAGGACCATACATCCTCATGATTCATACTTATTACCCCATGCATGATTTCACTGAATCCCAACACCGTGTCCTGAAAAGTGACACCGGGATGATCCTCTTGCTTGAAATAATTGTACATTCGCTGGATGAACAAGTCGCCAAGTTGTCGCATGTACGCATTCTCAGCCGATTCTTCATGAGAAACTTTGACCTTGGACCATGTCGTGACGCTGTCGAGCATGGCATGGAATGTATGAATATCCATGGTCGTCCTTTCATTCTTGTCACCTTGGTTGTTGCCACTGCCATAATACAATGCACCAAAGTATTTGTCGTAAATGATGCCAATTTCATCCTTTTCAAATCCTCCAGTATCATTGAGATGCCGAATAGCAGATCGCTTGGTATAGGATTCAATGCCAGCAACCACTTTGAGCTGGTTTTTACGACGCATGTCAGTCACCAAGTCATCCGTTACCATGGAAAATTCACGATACTATATATGAAAAACACATGATTAGATCAAATGCCATGTTCTAGGTTAGACACACTATAACTACTCACTGCTGTCAACATGACTTCATTGAATTTCTATGATTGAAAAGAGGAGATTAGCCTATGTACTAAAAGCCATATTCAACAATAAGCTTACAGTGACCCTCCGTGCTTTCTCGTTACGGGCATTGGGGTGGATAGGTGCATCAAGTGTTGTGAAAAAGTTTTTGAGAATAGCAAGAAAAGCGCCATCGTCTCTCGCGTTGAGCAAATCATCCCCGTTGAGCTTTAGAATAGCCAGGCTATAGATAACTTGTAAGCCATGATGATCGTTTCACTGGAGGACCCAACAACATACCCGATTTGAAACAATATCCGTGGACCTTCAAGGAAAAGATAGTCGAGAACACGAAATGCAAATAATAGCGGCATTGAATTGACATAAAGGCTGAGGAACCATGGTAAGCATGCAACGGACAGCTGGACATCGGTCTTTTTGAAATGATTCCAAAGCATTGGCATCGTCTTTTCCACAAGTTGTTCAAAGATAATTTGATCCAAAAGGGCACCATACATCGACGTACTATAGGTAACATCCATAAGCATACTTGAATCACAAAATACCGCATCCACTTGCCTATAGTAACCAGGACACATCCGATCGACCAGCACATTCAAAGTCCAAAAGGCCTGTTCTTCGGTCATGTAGCTTTAAAGAAAAGATGCGTTAACAGATCGCCCAACCTATCCAAGTAGTAGTCAACATACATCAACATGGCCGAGGTGACAATATTCATTGCTTGACAGTATCCCAATTCTGGATTTCGCCAAGCATAGGCGGTCAATACACGACGTAAACTATCAATGCCTTCAGGTGTTTGATATGCAGCATATTCAGGAAGTGATCTATTGAACTCATGATAAGTATTCTAAACAACCCCACAAATGATGGTCAAGGTACCTGTTCAAATCCTTTTCAATTTCTTCTGTTGACAACGAGGATTGCCCTTCATACGTCTTGAGTATATCCTCGTATACACCCATATTGGCCAATCGTAGATAGATGGATCCTGAACATTCTTCCCAAATCTCTCCTCGAAGGGCATTGGGTAGACCGACACGAACAAGCTTGCCAAATTCGGGAAGTTTTACCATGGTGAGATTCCTGCCATGCTCTACCATAAAGTTAAAATGTTGTCAACCCATCCACATACAAACTCACTAAAAGATTTACCTGAAAAGTATTTACGCCACAATTGAGTCTTGGCTTTATCCTTGGACTTTTTAGCGTCACCAGGGTAACCAAATCGTACACCAAGTCCACCGATAGGGTCTGTGACATCAATCAAGTTGTATTCCTCTTGTACAAGCTGCTCAGATTCACACGTCTTGAGAAACTCCTTGAATCGCTTCATGGTCGGTTTTTGTTGAACAAGCTGGTGGCTCAAAAGTTTGCAGAAATGCTCGGCAATAGTTTTATGAACCTATTCAAGGTGGATTTGGTTACACATAAAAGTAAGGTATCAAAAAAAGAGATATACTTGCATGAAGTTGAAACACATGTTCCATGTTATGCCATACAGTGACGGACACAGCTGTACCATATGATCCCGAATTGAGACGTTCGACACGTTTGATGGTATACAATGGGAGTACAAGTGAGCAAAGGGCAAGGTGTTGTTGAGGAGGAGCTTGTCGATTGATGGATTCAAAGCAAAGGAACGTCTCTGAGAGATAAAGTCGACCAGGGAAATAGCTGTTGTGGATACCCGTAGGTTGCTCACATCTGGAATAGCCCACGCGAAGTCCTTCCATCATGAGCCGTTCTGATAAGGGGAGTCGAAAATGAAGGCATAATTCGGTATTGCGCTTTTGTTCAGCCAAATCTTGCTTGAGAGGATTCACCAAGACACCGCCACCACTACTACTACTCAAGCTTGATACGCCTTCGCTGTGTTGGGAATCAGGTGATTTGATATTGCGATCGAGTGATGGCGAATTGGATGATCCTGGAGCTGCATCACCACCCGCGTTACGTAGTAAACGGATCATTGCTTGACCTGTCAATTGAACAAGGAGATCGTATACCTATAAACAAAGCGTTTTAGTTTTCTCCTATGCGATGCATATAATCCATCACATACCTCATCACGCTTGAACATGTTACTGAAGAAATATTTCTAAATTCAAAATTAGCATTGTATCCTATATACGTGTGTATGTATACAATGGTCTTACATCATCTCCCTTGGTGACAATCTTTAGGCTATCAGCGAACATGGCTCGTTTGGAATTCTCTTTGGTGATATCTTGGATCTCCTTGAGCTCAATCAGCTTTTTGGTCTCGACGCCAAGCAAGAACGAGTAAAAGCCCAGGTAGTTTTCACTGATGTAGAGCCATCCTTGTCTTCCATTCAAAGAGCAAGAGTAATCTAATCATTCATATCAATATCACGTTATCCACATACTTTTTTAATGTACATACAGCTTACGAGACGTTCGGATGGAGGGACATCAAACAATTGTCGAAAAGCTCTTGAAGCGCTGCGAACCTTTTCATCGGTCGAAAGTTCATCGGTGCCGGTGTCTGGAAAAAGGGGGAGAGATGTCAATGATTGGGGATTTTTATGTATCACACAATGTACCAATCCCAACCTTACCAATGGTAGTAACAATCATGCTGATCTTTTCCACGACCCAGCTCTCCTTCTCGAATGGATCGTCGATGGTATCCAATTCGGGCATCATGTTGCGTTCAATCCACACCCAAGCGGCTTCCACACTTGTCTCGGTCTCTCCCACTGCAATCTGAAGACATGTCGTATTCACATCACGTTGAAACAAAATACGAAAAGGTGGTTGCTTGGTATCAAGTCTATTATGCAATGTCATCAATCATGGTATTCCTGTACTTGCCCCCACACGCCTTGCTATCTTACACATTGGCTATCGTGCTTAAAAGGTTCTTGAATATGGGATTCCCCGGGGCATGAGACCTTTGCAAGATGAAATTGTCGACATGGCGAACCGTGGTCCAGAACGGTGTAAGGGTGATATCGGTCGGTGAGGGTAACGTGAATACCTATCAACGCCGTCGTCAATACATAGCCAAGCCAATGACGCTCTGTGAAGGGGATTAGATACCTACATTACGGGGAATAGACGCTGCATGCTGTAATTCAGGCTGTGACATGAGGTAGCTGCATACAAGAAGCTCTCGCGAGACCTCGACCAAACTTAAAAGGCCCGAAACGTTCTGCTAGCTTTGGAAATTCACCCCGACCACCTTGGCATAGCCACTTGCCATTGTTTCACTCTCTCTTCTTATTGCCATCCCACCAGTTGGACTACTAACTACAACACTCATTGTTGATAAATCCATTGACTACGATTGATGATGCACACGTGATGTAAATTATTTCAAGCAAGCTTTTCTTGTGTTTTCAATGATAATGTTTGTTGCTACTACTGAAGATGATATCAGGGGGGATAAGAGAGAGAGATCTGGGAAGAACGACCCTGTAGATGGATGTGTATGTTGTTTGCGTAATGTGTGTGTGTGTATATATATAAATGTGCGTGCGTGTGGATGGGTGGGTGTGAGTGTGTGGGTGCTATTTGGACCAAATCTTACATGAACATTTCTTCAACCATGGAAATTATTTAACACGCGTAACTATGGATACATAAAAGAAAGACAAAAGTACAATCCATTTCGATTAGTTTGCAGTACATAGAAAGCAACGACTGCGTTCTTGACCCATCACATGCACTCTTTCCTTCCTTCCCTCTCTCTCCTTCTTTTGTCACAATAAAAGAGTAGACTTACCGCTTGGTCCATTCACGTGCGTGGCGATCATGCGTCTCACGATCAGTAAGATATTCTTGCGCAATGCTACCAACAAGTGGATCATCTATGATGAAGACAATGTGTGTGTGTGAATGATTGTACTTTATCATCCCCCCCCCCACTTTCCACCATCTCATCCATCCTTTTGCCCACTTACGAGGATTGGGGTCGGTCAACAATGAACAAATGGAAAGCAACACCTTGGAGATGGTTAGTGCTGGTGACCAATTATCCTTGAGGATATCCAAGCAAATAGCACCTTGGCTATTAATGTTGCAGTGATAAATGCGAGTTCGGAATGTGATCTATCATGAGCCATAAGTCATCATGTACATATATATCCACCACACGCCATCATCATCACCATGCTTACCTTGGGAGGCTTGAATGGATACTCCTCAGGAAAATGAACATCCAAGAAAAAGATACCACCTTGATAAGGGGAACCAGAAGGTCCAGCAATGGTCGATACCCAATCAAACAAATTGTCACTCTTAGGACCAGCACTAGATAGATCATGTCAATGAACCCAATACATAAAAGGTGGTGGGCAAGGCTTACCTGCAGTTGGCGGGTGGATCAAGGGAAATCTCTGCCAACTCCTTGGAAATACTAAATGGGTGTGGGGAAGAAAGAAGAAAAAAGAACCAGTTAGAAAAAAAGAGAGGTTTACGTGTACACGCAAGCAAAATTACCGTTTAGCACCAGGACTTAAGCCTTTGAATGGGTCTTTCTTTTTAGCTTTCTTGGTGGTGGGGGTGGTAGCGGCGGTAGCTGTGGGAGGTGAAGGTGCAGATCGTTTACGATTGGTGGACGATGCGGTTGAATTCGTAGTGTCATTGGTTGGTTCACTTGAAGACGCTGTGGGAGCAGCAGCAGCAGGAGGTGCTGGTGCGTCAGATTCTTTTGATTCCTTGGTAGCCTTCTTGGCAGTGCGAGCACCAGCTGAAGAGCTCATGATAAAAAAGACAAGGGAGAGAGAGAAAAGTGTATGTAGGAGATATCGATATCGAAGAAAAGCAAAAGTTATCCAAATAATGCCTTTGTATAAAAGTCGGATAACGTCGAATGCAGTGGTGATTGCTTGTAACAACCAAAATAAAGTGGAAGAAAGAGAGGGAGAAGAGAACAGCTGAAAAGAGGACGTCTTAACATTGGTGGTGGAGAGCAAGAAGCGGTAACGGTCACTCTCTCTAAATCAGGCATCCGTTGTGTCAGCCACCCAATCCACCGTACTCCCTCCCCCTTAACCCAACCATCTCAAAACGCGTGTATTCTATAGACGCGTCAATGTGACACCACCGTGAATCCTACATAATCGCCCTACCAAGTAAGCGTTTAAGCAAAGAAATCGCGTAGCAGCATTGCTCTTCTTGATGATAATGAAGTTGTGGTGCTTTCATAATATGGTATAGATCACCTCGTCATCATCGCGTCTAATATTATAGTTCCTTGCAAACACACCATCTCTGTTTCGAAACCCCAATGCTGCTTCTTCTTCTTCTCGCTGTAAGTAGAGAACTTCTTTTTCGCCATGATGGCGGAAATAAAACAACACGTTGTGCAAACTATGCTGTGTGCAAACAAAGTCGTACGAAAGTCATGGCAACCGGGATCGGCCCCGGATACTACCGACAACCATCCATCCCCAAGTCCCTGTAATTGGGTTAATAAAACATACTGATGCCACCATATAGTCAATTATTGGGTGATAGTGATATGCACGTAGGAGCTGCTTCTGCTCATCATGCATCCATTCGGCGTCAACAAATGGATCCTTCCTCTATTATGAATGGGAGGATGATGCTGCAGGATAATGTTTATGATAGCCTACATACATACGTAGTTAGTGGATTGTTTGTGAGCGCAAATACATCATCCAAGACCAAAGATTGTCTACGCCTGAAAGTGAGAGATATTGATACATCACTTTCTTCTATGTCAGCTATGATGGTAGATGACAATTGAAGAAGATCGATAGAGCCTGGCAGTGAAAAACGGTGTTATCACAAAGGCACCACGACATTCCATCGTGTAATAATGAAATCCATTTTGATTTTGAGCTTTCTTTGTGCTGCTAGTACGTAGAAAATATTGGTCCATTGGTTGAAAACCTTGGTCCATTGTTCTAAGACCTTGGTCCAGTGGTAGAAAACATGTATCCATTGGTTGAAAACCTTGGTCTAGTGGTTGAAAACGTCGGTAATGAGAATAGAGTATGCTTGCTATAACCAAAGTTGTCTTTGTTCGTAATTGTTGATCAACCATATACCTGTGACAAAGATGCATAGGGCTTGGTTTGGGTAATATCGGCGAAGCGCATGATTTAGGATGTCAACGCTAGTGGACAATGAGTGCATAATGGTCCTATATTAGGATGCTATGCATTATGGGATGCTGGTTCACGTGCACATTTTTATAAATAACCTTTGTGGGTTTCTTTGTCTTCATTTGGGTTGTCCAATGTATGTGTATGATGACTCCCGAAGATACTTGTTGGTGATGAACCATGCGTCCGCTTAGTGAGAAATGCATTACGCTAAGTAAGAAACAGTCTTAGAGGCCCTAAATTCAAGCACTGTCAACATGATAATCCCTCTACAAATGCCAAAGCGTGATGCTGTCGCACCAAGTGAAAGTGATTTTCGGAAACTGCTATACTACGAGGATCTGATAGCAGCATGCATGCTTGAACCCTTTTGCTCCGAAAAAAAAGGCACCCCATACCTATCAGATACTGGTCTCGTTGATCCAGTGGGACACATGCCAATTTTTGGAAAACATCTCACGCGTTGCACATGTATCCATGTGAACATGGGTGCTAAGAAAGGCTAAACTTGCCGACAAAACGTGAAAAGGATGTTACACGGCTTGCTGTGTGCTTCGTAATGCATGTCGTAGCATGATGTGATGTTTTACAATGGACATGAGAAGGTAGGAAAAACTATTTTTCAATGATGGTGGCCGGCGTGGCTCGGCTAGCATGGGTATGTGGGGCTGAGGACAAAGGAGTTATGTCACACCAATTATGCCAAAAGATCAACGCTGGTAATTGGTGTATCCCAGCAATTCCGAAAAGATCGACCGGTCAATGGATGAGACAACAACAACATCATCATTATTGCCGTCAATAAAACGGGACATGACAAACACCATGGTCATAGAGAAAGGGGAAAACATAGCAACAAATCATAGGAGAGGCGTTGAAGAAGAAACCTTACAGCTATCTAGTTCCTCCATTGACATCCGAGAATAGCTCTTCTTGGTTCAACAACGCCCACCCTTGCAGCAAGCCATTCGCTCAGCTGCCTCAACACAGCTTGCATTTGAACATAAGGGGGTGGTTACAAGAAACGTATACCGTATTTTTGGTGCATATCGGGAAAACTGTACCTTGATTCTTTTAGCAAAAAAATTATATAAATATGGTAAAATGGATGCTTTGCTTGTACATCTGCTGTCCTATTTGCTCCTAGTAACATGAAAACCTCATTCATTACATTCGCAGTTGTATTGCTTGGCACTTGTTTGGATTTGACCACTGCTGCTGCCTGTGACAAGACCACTCGGGTTGATCGCTGTGATAACCAGGAATGCACCTATCAAAACTTCAACGTTAGCCACGTTCCTGATCCTCGCAGTAAGTCTCCTATATCGTGTAGTAGTAGGTATAAAGCTAGCCTTTCTAATTTCTTTATAGAGGACACAAAGTGGGATTACTATAGCTTCTCATGCGCAAAACCCGAGGATCCTTCCAAGTGTGAAGGTATCAAGCAGGAAGATGAATGCGTTGCATCCCAATGCGCTTGGCACGCATACTATGAAAAGAAGTACAAGAGCGGTAAGTTAATGACATGTACTCTATCCATCTGATCTCTTCTTGAATCATTAACACGCCATTCTATACAAAGATGAATACAAAACCTTTACATTTTGCTTGGAGAAGGTTGAATGCAGTGATGTTTGGAAGAACAAGGACGTTTGCGACGAATTGGATAACTGCAAATTCGACGATGAGTGGGGTACGTAGAACTCGATATTGAATCAAAGTGATGTAGTAGTAATGGAATTATTAACATCATCCCACCTATCCCACCTCTTAGGCTGCATTTACAAATAAGCGGATGACTTTACAGCATTCTCTTTATACTCCATGGGAATTCAAATAAAGATCCTGTGTGTGAGTAGTACATTATCGCTACCATGTTAGGTCAAGAAATGTGCCTCCCAATATAGTGCTTGTGTAATACCAATAGAAGGGTTGTACTAAGATGGCTGCCAGCAAGTGATCTTTCTATTATCACCATTGCCTATGGTGTGACCATGATGGATAACAGTTGAGGAAGATTGATGTCGAGTGGCAGCAAAATGTAGTGATCCATTTATCTCGCATCTCGATCCTCACACTTCAGTGACGCCTTTCAGGCACACTGATCTTGTTTGTTCACACCTGATTGTGTGATTTTGAGATCCAGGTGGATTGAGGAGTCTCTTCTATGATGTGAGCTGTGAGATGGGATACGTTTGCACATGATTGATATCCTCGACCCTATACTAGTAAAAGTAAACGCCCCAACCTCGTTTTCATCCTTCCAACTTCACCGTTATCATTGTCAAACCCGAAACCAACCAAATTGACCCACAT
Organism: Lichtheimia ornata; assembly: GCF_029851405.1. Taxonomy (NCBI): domain Eukaryota; kingdom Fungi; phylum Mucoromycota; class Mucoromycetes; order Mucorales; family Lichtheimiaceae; genus Lichtheimia; species Lichtheimia ornata. Next base: position 340,918 of record NW_026695343.1, read on the forward strand.
CTTCCCCACATGAGACAATATCACAATGCATTAACAATCATGTTGTTGAATCCAATGTCCATTCAATGAAAGTGAACCATGCGTGTTTACTAAAAATGATAATGGAAAAGTATTGCAAGTTGAAAATAAGGTACGGATGAATTACGTAGAGTCGACGAGTGTCACTATATCCTTGGTTGCAGCCACCATAAACATCCCTCATCCACGATTGCAAAGTAGCTGCTGCCTGCCGTGGCCTGAGTATTCCAATATCATCCATGGCTGCAAAAACGCCTTCTCAATGTTATAAGACCTCTTGTCAATGCCATCCAATCCATCATCATCCTCCGCCGCAACCACGCGATATGATCCCTCCGTCATGCTGACAACACGCCAAGTAACCAACTTAACATCGGCTAGGATTCCTTATCACTGCACATGATTACATCCATCCATCATTGCAAGTCCAATATTGCTGCTGGTATCCTTCCATTTCCATCCGACTGTTGATCAATCGCTTCCTTTGCCATGTTCCATCGCAACTCAACCAGGTGAAGATTGCTTGTATTGTTCGATGGTTGATATGGCATCATCCAAACTGAACATCACGTGGCCAAGGAAGCCAACCCGGTCAACCCCATCCATCCCACATACAATACCAAAGCAACGTCCAAATTCGTATCCATAGAAACTCGTATGTATTGAAAGCAAGCTGCTACACGTAAATAAAGCTGCTTCTATACAATGGCTATCTGCTGTCCACGTGAAAAAGGCTGTAAGGCAAGTCGCTGCAAGTCAAGGACGCTGTTTGAGACAATGGAGTAAAGACCTTGCTAATAGCAACTGCTGCAATGAACGCTGTTACGCTTGACGGTGGTAGACGAGTGTGCTAGAGCGTGTGTTGTGTCAAGAGAGTCGTGTATTGTAGAAGAGTGACGAGAAGACTGTGTGCATGCCATGCACGTGCCATTCAGCCAAAGACAATCGGATCAAGACAATTGTAGGATTGACATGATGGGTTGAAGCAGGAGAATCATTTGTAGCTGGTAGTTGTATACTTGAATGGGGCCAACAGTTGTGAATGGCAGGAAGAGGGAAAAAGCTGAGTGGAAGTGGAAAGTAAAAGATCAGACCCTAAACATTGATATTGAGATTGCCGTTCAGGCACGCTTGTTAATTTCGTTCTCATAAAGGCCTCACGCTTCAATATGCAATTTTGAGATACCAGCAAAATTTGAGTCTTCCCTATGCTGTATGCCTACATGGTTCATACGATCCCTCTACAAATGCCAAAGGCAGTTGGTGTCGCACCCAATGTAAATGGATCAATGGAAATTCCAGTACGATTATGTCATGTCAGCATGTATGTAACTGGTCTCTTTGAGCGTAGTGAGACACATGCCGTTTCAGGAACATACGTACTTGCCATTGCTTTTGGAAACTATCTCACGCATCATCCATGTGAACATCAGTGCTAAAAAGGCTAAACTCGCCGGTAAAACGTGAAATGGATGTTGCAGCATGGCTTGGTTGTGTGCTTTGTAATACATGTCGTAGCATGATGTGATGTAGTATGATGGGATACACTCAAGAAGAGGGGTGATGGTCGATGTGGCTCAGCCATGGGTATGTGGGGCTGGGGAGAAAGGGAGTTATGTAACACTAATTATGCCAAAAGATCAACGCTGCTTGTAATTGATATCCCAGCAATTCCGCAACGATCGGCAGCCCAATGGATGAGACATTTACAGAATCCTTGTTGTCTTCAAGAGAATGGGACATGACAACAACCATCATGATGGTGAAAAAAGGAGAGCGCATCATAGGAGAAGGAGAAGAGGCATTGAAGAAGAAGAACAACCTTACAGCTATGATGCAGTTCCCAGATTGACATCCGAGAATAGCCATCTTCTTGGTTCAACAACAACGCTCATCCTTGCAGCAACCCATTCACTCAGACCGCCTAACCACATTACATTTGCACATAAGGGGTTACAAGAAAACCATACCCTTGGTGAGGCCCTATTTCTGGTATCGGGAAAGCTTTACCTTGATCCATTTGACAGAAAGGTATATATAAGGTGAAATAGATGATTTACTTGTACTTTACTACTACTATACACCCTCCTATCCTACTCGTATTATAACATGAAAGCCTCGTTCTTTGCATTTGCCGCTGTCTTGCTTGCCACTTCTTTGGATTTGACCTCTGCTGCTGCTTGTGACAAGACTACCCAGGTTGATACCTGTGACAACCAGGAATGCACCTACAAGACCTTCAACGCTACCATTGTCCCTATTCCTCGCAGTAAGTTTTTACCATTGTGTGTTAGTGGAACTTATCTAACAACTTGCTTAGAGGACACCAAGTGGGATTACTACAGCTACTCATGTGTAAAGACCGATGATGCTTCCAAGTGTGAGAGCATCAAGCAAGAAGATGAGTGCCTTGCATCCCAATGTACTTGGCACGCATACTATGAGAAGAAGCTCAAGAGTGGTAAGTTGATTACATGTACATACTACACATCGATCTTCAACGTTTAACACGTCGTTCTATATCAAGATGAATACAAGACCTTTACTTTTTGTATCAAGGAGGTTGAATGCGGTGATGTTCTCAAGGACAAGGACATTTGCCTCGGGTTGGATCACTGCAAATACGACGATAAGTTGGGTACGTAGTAGTAGAACCCGATGTTGAATGAAAATGATGTAGCAATGGAATTATTAACATACCCACCACTACACCTCTTAGGCTGCCTTTACAAATAAGCGGATCGCTTTACAGCATTTAGTTTTTTCGTAACCCAAGAGAATTCGAATAAAGATCCTACATTCGAGCACATGATAATTTCATTGATGCTATTGGCAGGGCTGGGATTGTACATAATAATGCTGTGTACGGCCAATAACAAGGTTACCATGATTCTCAAATGATTGGAAACAATTGGCTTTGTCCACCATCATCATTGCCTAGGATACGGTTGTTCTTTGACTACTAAGTACGCTATCATGCATTCAAGACCCATCGCGCTCTTAGTGTGGAGTCCTCTTGTTACAGAAATCATCATAAAGGAGAATCCCTGCGTAGGATTGCAATAAAGGTTGGTAGCTTTTTCATGACTGTCGCCAATTGCTTGCGTGTCATTGTCATTTTAAGCATTCGATGGCTTCCAAAGGTATGGCTTTTTGGCACCTTCAAGACCATTCTTCATGCCATCCTATTGATGATTGCAACTACTAATGCTTGCTGCACGCATATATATGGTCTTGTTTGTTGGCATAGCCAAAGGAGCAATTCATGTCAAAAGCATTGGTGTATTCAAAGTCCAATAGCCAGAGGAGCTATCAACCTTGATCTGTATTACAAGATTCATGGTTTCCTACATAACCCATCATATGAGCCGTTACCAATAATAACATGTATTCCCTATATGAATACCAAGGCAAGTGCCGTTTTCACGTAAAGGTTGGGGCATGCAGCCAATGCCAACGTGGCTCAGTGGTACCACCAGCGTATTCCAACACAAGCAGACAATGATTTCCCGCACTGCATCAATCAATTACACGCCCCTAACTTGGAAGAGAGCTCGTAAAGAGGGATGCAACCACTCATTAATGTGCAACAACCACACCACAAGCATTCACACGTAATGTACATACAAGGATGATTGGATTTGCTCGGCTATACAAACTTCATGTCCATTAATAGCTTGTTTTCCCCTCTTGGCTTGAATCAACCTATGACTATGTTATCAATGTTTTACCTCGTTGACTTCAACATGTACACAAGAGCGTATTAGTCAAACCACACTTTTGGTGCAGAGAAGCACCATTCACAGTTCATTTAGACCTTTTTCTGGGTAGGCAATATATATAAAAAGGTGAAAATGATGAGAGCGTAAGCCTTACTTTGATCATTTTATCAATATGAAGCTATCGTTTGTTGCTTTTGCTGCCACCATAGTACCCATGTCAGGTTTCGTGGGTGCTGCTGTATGCGATAATCCCACCAAGGTTGATCGCTGTGACAACAAGAAATGCACCTTTGATGTTTTTCATTACCCTTTGGATAAAGATGGTATGTAACAAATGTTGGTTGCCGTAACTATGACACTGACCGAACACATACGTATGCAGGTGTTGAAGATACGTACAAGCGCTCTTGCGTTCTGCACGATGATTCTGTTAAATGCCATGAGCAGTTTAATCACGAGGAAGAATGTCTAGCCAACCAATGCGTATGGGAGTATTACAGACGTAAACACAAGGAGGGTGAGTGAAAGTAAAAAGAATGCCATGATGATACAAAGACTGATAGACTCGATATATACCCCTAAAAAGGGGGTTGGTTAACCGTACCACGCTGTGTTGATAATCTACCTTGCGATGCTTATGGTACCCCAAAGACAAAAGAATTTTGCGAGTCATTGGATTATTGCCGATGGAATGAAAAGTGGGGTAAGTACAGACATCGTGAATGAAAGGCATTCTGTGATTGACCCGTTGTTGTCATTCTTTCGTGGCAATCAGGCTGTATCGAGCGTACTTAGCAGTAACGGGATCATGACAAGCTCCCTTTTACTTTTCTTCTAAATGACCATTGTGGTGTTATCAAATACACGGAACATTGCAGCTGTGAGTAATAGACAAGCTATGATAAAAAGTTGTCAATCAGCTAGTGTGATCTACCAAGAATCAAATCACATGATTCTATGTAAGGGGGTGAATGGTTCAATGAGAAATGATGACAATGTGACAAGCAAAGAGTGATTTGGCAGGTGTTGCATATGTAAGGAAAACTTTGTGTAACTCGGCGACCAAGTTGGCAACCCGGATGAAATTAAGCGCACGACACGGGCGGCGGATTGTTCAAGAAAGGAATCCAAGGTGATTATTATTATAAAAAGGCACGATAGATACACATGTTGGATGTTTGAGAGGTGCGAGGGCTATGGGACTATGTGCGTATTAGCGTGTAATTTTACTAGTCTAGATAAAGAAACTAAAATAGGGTCTGCAGGTGTCTGTGTGTGTTTGTGTGTGTGGCGAAACGACGCGATTACAGAAGTCCCGAATCATCGCCTGACTTTTTGTGCTTTTTTGGTTCGCTCTTTTCCTTGACCACTTTTTCCTTTTTCCATACACACACGCACACACCCAATCTCGACAATGCCACCACTGGTCGAGACTCAAGTCAAGGACGAGCCTGTGTTGGTGTCAAGAGCCAAGCAAGACGAACGACCCCCCACTCCACCCGAGGACCAAGAGCAGCATCCTGATTACCGTTACCCCTTGTACCTTGGCAACTGGAAACGCTCCATTCCCTATGTCGATGACGACTTTACACGCGACGACATGGACGAGCCTCATCTGAAAAGGAAGCACACCATTCTTCGAAAGCACCCTGAAGTGGAAAAGTTGTATGGCACTGATATCCGCACGCTCTACGTGGCCATTGCCATTAATGCTATCCAGCTTGGTCTTGCGTACTACTTTGGCAGAGGTAGCAGTAGTCCGGTGTCATTATGGGTGTTTTTGGGAACAGCCTACTTTGTGGGTGCGACTTTGACAGGCATGATTGGTGTTATCATTCACGAAGCGTGTCATTGCTTGATCACCAAGAACAAGATCCTCAACCGATATGTGGGTTTACTCGCCAACATTTGTCTACCAGTACCTATCGCACAATCCTTTCGTCGATATCATATCCAACATCATTCGTGGCAAGGCGTCGAAGGTCTTGACCCAGATTTGCCTCTTGAATGGGAAAAGAAAATGATCCGTGGCAACGCGTTCACAAAGCTTGTATGGATCCTGTTGTATCCTGTCATGTACGTCGTCCGAGGTGCATGCATGCAAAATGATCGTCAACTCACCCTCAGCAAATGGGAGATCATCAACCTTGTATTTTCCATCTCCATGGATATTGCTATTCAACAAGTTTGTGGTTGGCGTGGTCTTGGATACCTCTTCCTCTCCCTTTGGTTTGGTTATTCACTCCATCCCGGTGCTGCCCATTTCATCCAGGAACATTATACGTTTGATGATGGTCAAGAGACATACTCGTATTACGGCGTACTCAATGTCCCCTTTATGAATATTGGATACCATAACGAACACCACGACTTTCAAAAGGTAAATGATGTTTTCTCTTTGTGCATGGGAGAAAAAAAATCACGAGAGAGTGAGAGAAACGATATCTGATAAAGGCATGTTTGATAATTCAGATTCCGTGGTCAAAGTTGCCTGCCCTCAAGGATACCGCCAATGAGTTTTACGATTCACTTTCTTATCACACCTCTTGGATTTACGTTCACTGGAAATTCATCTTTGACAAGACCATGGGACCTCAATCAAGACTGATTCGTGGCTATGATGAATTCAAGGCTGGTCGTTCCTTGCTTTCCAAAATGAAGGCATTTGAAGAAAAACACAAGTAAAACTTTCCCCCTTCTCTCCCTACTTTTTTGTTTTTTTACCCACTTGTTTATTTAACTGTCCCCCTTTTTCACGCCATCTCTGTATCTGTATATTCCACATGACTGAAAATTCTTCTCTCTTGCAATACATATTCTACCTCTTTTTGTGTAAATGCAACTAAACGCTCTTTTATTGAAGCCATGGATATACAAACTATGTTTGCTATGTAATACATGTGGATCTTCACGGTCAAATGTACGAGTCTTATGCTCTTCTACCTTGTCAGCGAGTAGTTTCAGGGCAAGGAACGACCTTGTTTGTGTGATACTGTAGAAGGCTCGCTAACCTGAAAAATGTGTATCCATAATGCAAGCACTGATCAACCCATCACCAATCCTTGATCATATATAGTTATACCCATTTGAAAGTAAATGTTATTGAGGGATGATGAGGGAAATCATGCTGGTAGTCTATGGGATGAGAGTGATGGCAAAAGTACGGAATGATGTGACAAAGAGGTTTGTGAATGAGTATCTAGTTGTTGTTATTGCTTGTGGAAGGGAACCATTCGGCCCACTTTTCGGATGCTGCTTGCTTGAGACGAACGAATGCGCTTCCCATATCATCCACTGCAGGACGTACATCCAAGAAGAAAACAGGGACACCAGGTGATTCTTCAGCACCCTCATAGTAATCAATGACATAGCGACGTTGGTCACCACATCGGCCAACATACCAATCATGACGATCAAAAGGTTTGGGAGAGCTAAAACCCATAAGTCAATAACCCTATATTTGACAGCCACACCATCCATTGAACTTACCCCCATAACGAATGCCACCATGCCTTTGGACTTATATCATTTGGACGGCCTTGCAAACGAACAAGATATGGATCCTCTTCACACTTGCTATTGAGCAAACCAATGAACGAATTAGCCAAATGTATACTTCTCCAATAACAACAACCCTACCATTCAAAGTTGGATTCCCATTTGAGTACTTGATCCCATGCTTCTTCATTCAAAAAGTTGTGGATATCAACCATGGTCTCAACATGTTCTTCGGGCGTTTCCCATCCCTTGCGTCGCAAAGCATTGTAGAATTGTTGTGGGCTTGGATATTCCCAACGAGACTCCTTATCAGCTCGTGGAATGGATGAGATAACGCGTTCAGTGGGCAAGTCGATTTGCTGGTCGGGTTGACGTTCATGACCAAGTTGACTAGGCATCATGTTGAGCTCGTTGATCTTGTCGGTGACAGGTGTCTGGTGCATGGGACATTCGGGAGGTGGTGAAGGCTTCTTTTCCTTTTGGTGCATGGGGCATTCTGCTGGTGGATTGACCTTTTTGGGAGGTTCAGGTTGTGAAGGTTGATGCATGGGACAGCTGGGTGGTGGTGGTGGTGAGGAGGAGGAGGACGAGCTCATGGTATATAAGTAGTCTTTTGTTTTCGGACAAAGAGTAGTTTAAAGCAAGCCCTGCCCGAAAAACCTTTTTGCAGGTGGGCGGTGACTGAAATTACAACACATGTGAGTGATACACACCCAATGCCCAATTCCTGGATAATGGGCAACATCCATCACTGCTACTACTCGAGATGGAGATAGCTAATCTTTATTGCCACTGAGCAACAATTCAAACAATGAGATAACAAAGTTTATTTAGATCATCAATGAGATCAAAGTGCTGTTACAACGTTACTCGAAAGCACCACCACAGGCTTGTGCACTGTGGCAAATAAAGGATTGATGCAGGGATTGGGAGGGTGGTGAAAGAACACAACCCCATGGAGACACCAGGTTTTTTATATGCCGCCACACTGACAACATCCTCCATCCCCCTGATTATGGCATTCCATCCGGTGTTGTATAAAAACGAGACTACTGCATGCTTAGCAACAACTCATTATCGATCAAAGTTTTCCGTACAACATGCATGATACAACATTGAGAAGCTTTTTTGTGTTTCAATGACTGCTTCCTCTCTCTGATCTCGTATCGATCTCATCTCGCCGCCCAATTAGTGCAAGGTAATACACAGCCAAACTTTCCAGCAGATTCTGTGATTAAAGGTCTGATGCTGCACCACCACCACCCTCATCATCAGTGCAACCACACACAGAAAAAGTTAAGGAAGTGGTTGTGACTTGTCCAACATTGATCGCAGCATCCACAGGGTTGCAACATTAGATCTCATGAAACATTCAGGGGGGTGTACGAGAGGAACGTGATGTTGCAGTGGTGGCGTTATTGTGCATTAAACATATACAAGAGAGAAAATGAGAATGTAGGAGAATGCGCAGCATCATCACATCACCAAACAAAGGGGTGGAAGATATGAGAAGAAACCTAATTGCCGGCATTTTCCTGGTCAGCTCAACCGAGAAGTACACCAGCTGTGGTGGGTGGTATATACGAGCCACAATTCACCACCTACTTCCCCCACCCACCCACACCTTAAGCTTTATAAAGGGCATACTACCGAGAGTTTTTGTTGTTTCCTTCTCTTTCTCTTTTGCCTTTTTACTTTTTACATTCACCCCTCTCTTTTTTTCTTTCTATACCCAACCACACAGACACACATATCACTGCTTGCTTGCCCTATTCCTTTTACATATCCAAAAACATGTCCGCGACTACTGCTATCGTAGGTGAAATGACCACCACTGCTACTACTACTATTACGGCCACCACGATGGTTGAAGAAAAGAGACCTATGCCCGAATTGCCATGGAAACATACCTACCGACAAGGTTTTGCTACCATTGGTGAAGGTCGTTGCCGTGAACCTTTTTCCATGTACTATGAGTTGCATGGCACTGGTCCTAAAAAAGTGGCTCTTCTCATGGGTAAGAATGAATGACATTCTTTGTTGCCCCTGAGTTGTTTCGTTCTAAACATGATTGTAGGCATGAATTCACCATGCCAAGCTTGGGACTATCAGGCAAGTGACGAATATACCCCATTGGATGAAACGGAGTCTCGGGGTGTCGTGTGTGTGTGTGTGTGTGCCAGGGGAAGTTTCGTTGCCTATTCTAAACCTTATTGATATTCACAGACCACCCATTTCGGTGCCCAAGGTGAATACACGGTGCTGACTTTTGATGCTCGTGGCGTCGGCTGGACCGGTAAGTTAAAACAAAAAGGTTGACGTGCTAGCTCATATGAGTGCATGTGTGTGTGTGTGTGCGTGTGTTGTTGTGTGTTGTGTTTTTATATATATACCTCTACCCCAATGGCACTAATTTCATATGATATATAAAATAGGCGGCAGCTGGGATTGGTACAATTCCGAGGATTGGGCACGGGATGTGATTGATCTTTTGGATCACTTGGGATGGACCCAAGATGTCCATGCTGTTGGCCATAGTGCTGGTGGTCAAGCCTTACTCAAGACCTTGCTTCTTTCACCCGAAAGATTTCGTTCAGCTGCTTTGCTCAATACAACAGCAGGTGGGATTCGTCCTTTTACAGGTCCTTGGGTGTTTATCTCCAACCTTTTTGTTAGCGACAAGAGCAAGCAAATGGAACGCTTGATGCGTATCAATTATACTGAGGTATGTTATCTTGTCTCCCCCCCCCCACCCAACCCTTATCACCCACATTCCCCTGTACATCTAACAACCCAACCTTGGATGATAGAATTGGCTCAATGAGAAACCTGAAGATGGCTCGTATAATACCAATTTCGAGAAATTGCAAGCGGTAAGTAAAAGTAGTACCACGTCTCCATGGCAACATGGTCTCACTCATTCATATGATATGACAGAGAATGATAGCACGCAATAGCAGAACCAAACCACAAACGGCAGGATCGTTGGTGAGTCAAGCCGTTGCATCGCTTCGCCATTGGGTATCGGCCAATGACTTGTACAAGATCAAGGCAAGTGGCATCCCTACTCTTGTTGTAAGCAGTAAGTACCCGATTTCTTTTTCTTCTTTGGATGATACCTCCTCTTTTGGAGGGGGGTTGCCATCCAACGATGCAGTCTTTCTTTCTTTTCTCTCTCCACGCCTCATTCCTTTACAATACACTCATACCTCCATTTTCCGGTTTCTTTTTTCTCTCTTTGTGATGGATTGGATTTTTCTTTTCCAAAAGATTCATGGGACAACTATGCGTATTTGAGCCATAGCCAATATCTGAATGACATGTTGGAGTCATGGAAATTTGTCGTGTATGAGGATACGGGTCATAATGTGCCCACGTCGCGTCATAAGGAACTCAACCAGCTCTTGAGCGATTTTTGGAAGCATGCCGATAATGTGTGATGGTGTAAAGCTAACAATACACAAGACAAGGAGTAAATAACTTTATATATATAAAAGACGTTAATAAAGATAGTATAAGGAAGTCTGCGTTGGTATATATGACGTGCTGTGTGAGTGGATGATGGATAATAAAAAGTTGGTAGGTGCAGCAAAAAAGAAGCATGGTGATATGGTGGGTGTACTATTATATACTTGGGACTATTAATGTGATGATGGCATGTGTGTGTTTTCATTTTGGGGGCTTATGCGGTCTTGATGGCTGAAGTGCTAGATGTTGAAGGGGTGTGATAATTGATAAGTGATGTTGGCGATGGTAAAAGAGGAGCAGCATTTGCCGTTGTTGTTGGACGACTTTCTGGTGGTGATGACAAGGGTGATGAAGGTGAAGGTGGGGATGTAGATGGATGTTGTTGTTGTTGTGGCGGTGATAAGGCTAATGCTGCTTCTCTTTGTTGTTTATCCCTTCGTTGTTGTTCAAGATGCAAACGCATGGATACACCTGTATGTGGTGATGGCTCTGGTGGAGGCTGAGGATCACGTGGATAGTCCCCTACAGCATGATGTGCATGCGGAAACAAGCTACGAGTACTTGTCAAGCTATAGTTGACACCACCCAACAAGGCCATTGGATCGGTACGGCGTCGATTGCGACCAGGCTTGTTGAAGCGTGCGGGTTCAAATGTTTGCCATACGTATTGTGAGCATTTTTCAGCATTGGGCAAGTCTTGGATCATCTTTGCAATGGTGTTTTTACGTAAACCAAAAAAGTCAGGCCCAACAGGGTTGTGTCCATATTCCTGGTTGCGGATGGCAAATGCACGTCTATCATGTGTGTATGTGTGTGAGCAAGAAGTTTCATATGCAAGTTGGCCCGCGTGTTCTTCTCCTTACCTGACAATGATGGTCCATACGGTGGTCGGTGTTGGCCCTGAATAGGTAACTGGGCAATCATCAGCAGTGACTTCAAACTAATATTGCATCAATGTTAGTCGTGTTCAAAATTGATATTACAAGGCTGCAGCTGCTTGCTTGCTTGCTTACTTACCTTTGGCTCACTTCCGTTGTCCAAAATGCGACATGTGTATTGCGTATCACTCTTGGCATCCACCATGCTGCGATACCACCTAAATAGGGGATGTCAGTTATCATTGAGAAGGAGTGTTTCAGAAAAGGGGATATGTACTTACTTGCGTACGGTGTAGTTGACAGGGTAAATGTATCGTTGATTATGGTAAGCAGGGCGATCGTATACGATAGTACCGAGGTCTACCACTGTCCATGAATCAATTTCAACGGGTAAAGCATAGTTGCCATTGGCATCACGCTCCACATCATAGTAGGTGCGTACAGCTGTGCTAACTTGTTGGGTCATAGAAGGAGGGTTCTTGGCATTGTTGCGTAAATGATCACCATCATGGTTCTTTTTACGCTTCTTGTTGCTCGGTGTGTAAATGACAGGTATGGAAGAAGTAGTAGGAGCAGCAGTAGGAGGATAATGTTGGTGATGATATGGACCTTGTGCCACGTCCATGGCTTCCTTTTTAACAATGGCTGTTGTATTGGTACGTGTAAATGCTGATCGTCGTTCTGGATGTTGATGTGTCATGATAGGATCATGATGAATGCTGACGGCTGTGGTTGCAGCAATACCTGGTGGGGGTGTAACAGGATCACTTGAGCGATAATGAGGAGAACCATGTTGTTGTTGTGAAGTTGTGTAATATGCACCAGCAACCCCTGATCTATCTGGAAAAGCGCCATCAGCAGTTGCAACGCGTCTACGATATGGGTCATTTGTTTCCTCATGCTGTTGCATAATGGGAGGTGGTGGAGACAACATCCGTGAGCGTTTAAAGGGTCTGCTAATATCGTTGCCAGGGAAAATAGGCTCTGGTCGGAAAAGTTGGGTGCTCGATGTGATATTGTTGGTGTTGGGAGGTGGGAGAATGGGTGCAGGTGGTGATGGTGATGATGACAGATCACGTTTTTGGTTGAAATGGTCAGCATCAAAAGAGGATCGAGGGCGAAAAGGAGAGGATGAGGAGCTGTCGGTTGATAATAATGTAGAATCACGCGATGATGGAGAGTTGTTAAAATGTAGCATGGCAGCCGATGCAGGACGTGGCTGTTGTTGTTGTCGTTGCTGCAATGTGGCATTGATGCCACAGCTGCACGCCGACAATGGTCGTGGTGATCGGGGTGCATTTCTGAAACAGTCAAAATCTTGGTTTCTGAGAGCATTGTAAAATTCATCCTTGCCCCACTTGAATGTCTACATACATGTAGGTTACACATCAGTCATTGCACGATATTCAAATATGGCCCACGTGATGTGGTGCATGTAAAAAAGCTACATGCAATATAGGAGAAAAAAAAAAGAAACATGTATGAGCCCTTACAGGTTGTAATTCAATGTGGACTTGAATGTGATCATCACCACCATGAACCTTGGCATCCACATGTTTGCCTTGTATTGTCTTATCTCCGGCAGAGGGGCTACTGTCAGGACCATCAATGATCCATGATAATAATCCTTGGCCTTCCCAAATGAGACCTTGCTGCTTATCATTCAATGCGGTGCAAGTTTCTTGGAAATTGGCTGTATACACCGATAAATCATGTTCCTGGCAGATCATGTCGGGACTAATGGTTGCACTATTGTAAGCATGCGTGATCCTTGTGACATTAAAGCTTTGCCCACGTTACCTTGAGCTGAAGATGGACCAAAGGCAACGTTTAAGAGGTACAGGCACAAAGCCATTAGACACCTTGTCGGCTGTTGACAAGTAAAAGGCAGCTAATCTTGTAGTTGATCCACCTCGGAAAGAGTAATACACTTTCACTGTAATATGAATGTCAGCAAAGAGTATTCGCATGCGCCATGATTTTAATAAAATGACGAACCTTTCATCTGGTGCTGCTGTGAGTGGGGGCTTGTACTATGCGATGGAGGTGGTGGTGGTTGTTGATCCATGGTAATGGGGAACAAGGGGAAAAAGTGAAAGAAGAAAAAGGACAGAAAAGAAAATTAAAAGAGGAAGACCACGCTCTTGTTATAAAAAAGGCACAAAGCAGTTCAATGTATTTGTGTATGTTGTGGAGTGGATTTATGTGTTGTGTGCGTGCTTTTGTGTGTGTGTGTGTGTACCCTTGCTAACCTGCACCCCCAACTACTGAATATGGTTACGCTTGCTTTTCATCCATACATGTATTTTCTCAACCAGATCTCACTTTTTCCTAACAACAACCCCGAAATGATGGGTCCGCCTGAAATGAAAATCATCAAAGTGCGAAATTAATGGGATGCACGAGCGTGATGGCTCTTTTGTGATATGTTTAAATGCGTGTGTGTGTATGCGTGTGTGCTGTGTGAGCATCTTTCTGTCAACCTTTTTTAAGCAATGGCTGTGTACGCCGGTAACAAGCTTTGGGTGTTGATCATTTTACATGACTTATGTGCAAGAGGATCGTCATGAGCATGCAAAGTAGCGTTTGTGATACAGTGCATGTAAAAGGCCACGCATACACACATATGAAGTGTTATTAAATCCGCGCACTTGTTCGCTGCCACAGCCCGAAAAAGCTGACGTCGGGCATTGGGGGTCAACCATTGACAAAATATGCTTGCTTGTGGGCTTTGGGTCGATTGGATACCTGTTATGGTAGTTCCAAATGCTCTTTTGAATGGGGTCACGCCAATCGTTTCAATGTCGTACGGCTTTCACCAATGATCCCGATTGATGATGTTGAGATCTTCATTTGGTTACCCTTGTCCCACGTTAATCTTTCGTTCTTGTTGGTCGCCTCAACCCAATCATGGATTCATTGTAACAGCGACAGCCACACACACACACACACACACGCACACAACAACTGTACACCCTTCATTTACAATAATGCTACGCATGGTGGTATGAGACATGCATGTGGGGGGCAACTTGAAATGTGAAAAAGAATGAAGGGATGATACACAGTTGAGCACGCGGGCGACCCTTGTTTGGGGTGAAATTAAAAAGAAAAGGGTTAGCTTGTAATCACGCATACCACCCACACTCACACTCACACACAAAAAAAGCATACGCAAGCACTTGTGTGAGTGTCCGCTCATGACAATAAGCATATGCCACCGTGCTCTGCGTGGAAATGTCTGTGAGTATGAAAAATGGTATGGACGATCCAATGACAGTAATCGAACCAAATGAAAAACGAATACTCGGATCTTTAGCAAGCTGTCATTTCCCAAAACGTGCAGTTGTTGAGAAATCGCAAATGCTCCCTATTTGGTTAACCTTATTCTACCCCGTCCCCCCAACCAATCGATGGCATAAACCTTGTTTTTCATAATACTTGTCGGACGATGCCAACCAGCGAGTATGCTGAGAGCGGGCAATGACAAAGATCTACACGCCAAAATTCTGCCCTGTGTAATGACAGCTCGACAATCACACATACATTTACCATTTTTCTATTCCTGTGTGCGGCGTTAATATCATCATCGGTGCACATTAATGCGCGCATGTGCGGATGTGTGTGTGTGTGTGTGTGTGACCCATACCTCGCCCCCAGCGACTTGAGAAAGGATAACAGAGCAACGAACAACATGCAGCAGCCTTCTTGTGTAGGGTCCCAGGATCGTCACGAGGGGGAAAAAAGATATCCTTGTTCTCGAAAACAAACATTGTGCTAATGTGTGAATAAGCTTTGGTATAAAACGATGTAAACATTGCACACACATACGCTTGTACACATACAAACCTATCCATCCCGGATGGAGCCGAGTGAGCGATTGGCCTCCTTTTCCTACATTGTATAGGCAGCTTGCCCCCTTATTGCTTCTATTACATTGCCACGTGATGCAGGTACTATTCCACAGTAAGCGGATGAAGAAGCCAAGTGGTATGGCAATGATAAATGTTGCAAGGGGGGAGTATGCAGCAAGCTCTTGTCAACATGCATATGCCCTCTTAGTAGGATGTGAATGTTCCAGGTGCATGATGAGACACTTTTTTTCTCCCTCGATATGCATGTGCATGCGTAATGTGCATACGTTTGAATTGTCATTATACCTGCATAGAAGATGCCACACGTACACACACTGCGGCATCTTGTGCAACATGTTCGGCTGTAGCAGCAAAAGGGAGTTATCCGTGGCAAAATCCTTCCGAAGGCGCGCGTACCGTGGGCAAAATCATAGAATGATAAATACAAATGCAAACCCCATTTCTTCATCTCATCCATAATCCCTATCTAAGCAGGCGCATTTTTGCCATGCGAATGGTTTACCTTGTTGTATCGTCACTTGTTGCTATATTGTTCGGCGTTGTTGAAAAAAAAGTGGTGCCAGATTTTTTCTCGCTCTTGGGTAACATTATCATCCATGTATGACGATCTCCGTATGTCGTTAGGAAAGGATACATGACGCCGGGATCATCCATGTTCCACAGTTTGTACAAAAGGATGCTCATGTCCTGGATGAAACACATGCACAATCACAAACAACAACTTGTATTCGAAAAGATCGCGATAATGAGATCCGTCATCGGCATGATGATTTCATTCGCGATTGACATTCTGCATTGAAAAGAAAAACATTGCCATCGGCATCATCATCAAAGTGACGAATGAGGTGATCTTTTTATTTTTTTGGTTCCCCTCATCTTTGTTTGCGTTGCTTTGCTGTTACGAACTTTATTAAAGTCGTCAATGACGACGACGATGACGATCGTGAAAGTGTATAAAAGAATGGGCGTATTCCTTTACCCAGGTTAGTATCACCCAACCGGCAGTGTATCAGTCAGACGCCCAACTCACATGTTCACCTAAAAGTAAACATTAAAGCCATGACAGCAATCAACAATGCAAGTTGGTTTCACATGACATATGCATTTTCCATACGAGGTAATGCAAATGGTGGCGTAACAAGCGTGTGAGCTGTGTCCAATAAAAATGTTGCAAGTTGCACACAACAAGGATGGCGGATCCAAATATGCATCTCACCACACGACTTGTTTCATTCTTTCCTTGGATCTCTCCTCTCTTTTGCTAAATGTGGGAAACAAAAGTTACGCGCGTTGTACTTTATTCATGCTCTCTCTCACACCCACCCCACATATTCACATTAATAATCGTATATGTTCCTGGTACCAGTAGTTGCATCAGCCTCACCAGGATAACCTTAAAAGAGGATGTACCACCCTTTTGCATAACAAATAGCGGTATATTCGGCTTGTAAAGGCGTTGCATAGCAACGGTATCAGGGGGTTACGCTTATCAGCAGACAATGCAACCGGATCTGGCTGATTTTGATCATGGTCATCCGCGAGTAGTTGTGAGTACAAATTACCTGCCTTGATCCACGCCGTATCCAAAACCATCATTTACAATGAATTTCTCCTTTGGTGTTTCATGTAAGCATCGTCACCATGTATAACAACGTTATACAAAAAGAACACGTTCGAACCACCACCATCACCAGCACCATCAGCATCCCAATGCTTTTGCTTGTGGTATATATGAAAGGTGATCAAGATGTGTGATGTGAAACCTGTACGACATTGAATGTGGAAAATGAAAAGCTGCCTTTTATGAACACCAAGAACGACGACGACGAAAAATGACGCACAAGACCAGGTGGAGCTGAGTTCACGGGTTGCTGTTACCCATTACGGCAACAGCTGATCGTCAATGATATGCTCCACACATTCAAGGTGGGATATTAAAAAGTTCGATGGATTATTGTGTCAGCATGCACAATAGCCATTTTTGCATATCATCAATGTTCCTCAATGATTCTATGCTAATCTATTTTCGATGTGCTTGCGTGTTCAGCAATGCTTATTCGAACTGCGACGTAATATTTTAGAACTCCCATAGGGTGTCTCTTGTTTTATTGTCTCCTCCAGGATCAATTGATCGACGACCCACATCTCCATGAACCGTGTACTACCACCGATATACAAACGGGATTCAAAAAGAAAAGGAAGGGCGGAGCATATGATAATGAACGTTCTTTGTTGGTGGAAAGGATGAAATAGGTGATCTTTTTATGCATGTGTTGCCACGGATTCCCACCACATATTAAAGCTGAGATGCTGTAGTTGATGCTGCTAACCATCTCTTGGTTCAAACGATCAACAACCTGCCTGAGTGAGCAATACCGGAGTCAACGGGGCCGAGCGAGCTTGATAACGAAGCCAGCGTTAGCAACACCGCCAACAGCAATAATTGCCAAGATCACCATGAGCATGGTTGTGTGCATTTTTGCACATACCTTGATGCTTGTACATATAAACGACATGTACGCGCAAATAAACATGGATCAGACAGTATACCTTTGAACATCCTGGAAGATCTTTAAATGTCTTTTAGTGAAGCATCACGTCTTTTGATATTTCTGAATGCTTTCATATGCAAGCATCATCACCCCTTTGAAATGTGATGCTATACCTTTGAATGTGCTTAAAGTACTGTGCATGCAAGGATCATGCTTCAGAATATCCCACTACTCTTCGAATGGGAAAGACTCCTTCTCGTTGGTATAAATCGATGGGTAACAATGAGCGATGCCATTATGCCTTTGACAATGAAGGATGTTGTCACTCGCGCATTCCTAATTTGGAACTCGTGACGGGATTAATGCATGAAAACAAATGATGATGGAATTACAAAACCTCTTTTGATTTTGGTATTAGGAGATGCCTCGTTTATGTAGCAAGTTGTCTATGAAAAAAGATGGCTACTATGAGGTTTCCTCAAGTTCTTCGCATTCACTCGTATAGTTAACCAAGGCTACCAAAGTCTTTTATTGAAACTAGTAGTAGTATGGGGTGAAAGACAAAATAAAAGAGGGAGTGCACATCTCAAAAGATGCCACTAAAGGCAACATACAGTTGTAATTTGTGTGTAGTGGCATTTTTACAGATGACAAGCATACTTGCATATGTAGAATCATTTAGCAGTGCGCGGTGCCTCAATAGCTGATATCCATCAAATGGCTGCTGATAGCGGTCGCAATAGCTTTTCGTTCTCCTCCCAACATTGTCGCCATGGCCCAACAGATCAAAGTGTAACTACAATTGTGAACAATCCACCAACAGACAACTGAATTATAGACCATAGTCTTGTCACCGGATCAGCCAATGGAAAGCATGCAGAACTTTTTGGCAAAATCAAGACGTTGCACGAAAAGTACGGCCCATTCGACGTCGTGTTGAGTACAGGCAACTTTTTCTCAGAGGATCCCAACGCCGATCTTGGCGATCTCTTTGGCAACAAGATTGACGGTACGTTGTATATCCATTTGTGCGCGCGTGTGTGTGTGTATGCATAGATAGCTCATATAAGCAACGTGTCTAGTTCCCGTGATTACATACTTTATTACTGGAGACCGTCCACTTCCTCCTACTGTCGCATCTCATATTGAAGCCAATGATGGTGAAGTCTGTGCCAACTTGTATCATTTGGGAAATCGTGGCAAGCTTCAGACTGCCAGCAAGCTCGAGATTGCCTTTTTATCCGGTGTTGAGGAAGGAGGTGATGGTGTCATGACATTTACTCAAGCGGATGAGGAAGCATTACGCAACACACCTATGCCAGCCATGTCGAATCCTGGTGTGGATATCTTGTTGACGCATCAATGGGCAGAAGGCATCGAGAGAGCAAGCGACAATTGCAAGGTTACACCTGCGCATGCATCATCCGCTATTGCACGCGTGACAGCTGCATTGAAACCAAGATACCATTTCGCTGCCGCTGAGGGCAAGTTTATGGAGCGTGAACCCTACAACAACATTACTGGTTTTGGTCCTCCAGATGAACGTGCTGCTGAACATGTCACTCGCTTTGTGGGATTGGGTGATGCTCTTAATGCGGACAAGCAAAGAGTAAGTTTATATATGGGATATCACGAGAGATGTGATACTTATACGTTGTGATAGTGGTTCTACGCATTCAGTTTACAACCTTTGAAGCAAATGGATCCACAAGAATTGAGCAACAAGCCAGCCAACACCACCGAGTGCCCATTCTCTGAGAAGGCTGCTGCTAGTGCTGCTGCTGCTGGACATAAGCGATCATTGGATGCTGCTAACGAGGGTGGCAACTTTTTCTGGGGTGGTCAACAAGAGCAACCTACTAAGCGTCAAGGTAAAGGATAAGGAATTACGAGGAAAATTCAAGTACTTATTGGATGACCATACTCTATAGCTCTACCAGGCAGCGATGAAAAGTGCACAAAGTGTGGTGAACAAGGGCACCCTGCACAATACTGTCCAACCAAGCTCCGTGAAGGTTATATTTGCAACAAGTGCAAGCAGCCTGGTCACTTTATTCAAATGTGTCCTTATCGTATGCCAAGTATACCCGATGGATATGTATGCAACATCTGCAATGAGCCTGGCCATTTGAAGCGAGATTGTCCCAAGGGTAAAAGAGCACCTCCTACTGCTGAGGAAATGGCTGAAAAGCGTAAGCAATCAAAAAGCGGCGATGAAGGCATTTCAATTGACCACCTTTGGATTATAGTGAAATCATGCTGGTTTTGTCTCTCGAATCCCGATTTGGAAAAGCATCTTATTGTATCCATCGGCAGTGAAATGTATGCCACGCTTGCCAAGGGTCCAGTTACCTCATCTTCCGATGCCAACAGTATCCCTGGTGGTGGTCACGTGTTGTTGATCCCAATCACGCATTATCCAACGCTACGCCAAATTCCTGATGAAGCACGACCCAATGTGATGAATGAAATCCAAAAGTACACGGATGCCTTGAAAAGGTTCTATGCTGAGCATGGGCACGACATGGTGGTGTTTGAAGTCTCTCGACAATCCCTGCATAACATCGGGCATGCTCATCTCCAAATTGTCCCGATACCCCATGATAAGAGTGATTTGCTCGAACAGACAATCAGGGATGAAGCTCAAAACCAAGGTGTCCAATTCATGGAGAGGCTACCGGTAAGCTGAGGATCATTGGTATGGAGAGAGAGAGAGAGAGAGAGAGAGAGAGAGACTCATGGCATGCATGTTTTCGATAGAAAAATCCAGACGCCAATTTCTTCAAAATCGATTTACCCAGTGGCAAGTCACTTGTACATATCATTAGACCTCGAGAACGCTTCAACCTTCAATTTGGTCGACTCGTTGTTGCGAAGTTGCTTGGACATCCAGAGCGAGAGGATTGGAAAACATGTGCTCAATCTCAACAAGAAGAACGGGATGATGCAAACGCATTCAAAGAAGCCTTCAAGACTTTTGATCCATCCATGTAATTTATATGCACACAAATATTGTCAATACAATTGTTGTTTTATTGTGGACATCGTCCTATGTGCTGGAGAATATCCTTGTTCAATGTGGGGGGGACATACAACTAGTTAAAGGTAGAGGTTTCAAAGTGGACATCAGAGACAAAAGAACCATGGAAAGTGAGACAGCTGAATGGACCAATATCGCAACGACCAAGTTCAACCATGGTCTTGGCATCCACAATCACCAATGCGCAGCTATCGGTATCCTTTTCGGGTTGAGAAATGTTGGCAAAGCTGAGGAGGACACCATCATCACGATCGATAGCACCAGGACGAGGAACAAAGACCGGCTCAGTAAACATGCACCTTTCATGATCCAACTTGATTGTTTCGCCTGTTTCAACATCCACCTTCACTAAGCTAAAACGTCCTCCATCGGTAACAGATGTTGGTTGCTCAAGCTGGCAAGCCCACAAGTACTTGTAGGGTTGAAGATCATCCAATGGGTTGTGACGGGGGAACTCGATATTGCGCGTGATCATGCGATGAGAAGCCGTGGCATTCGAGGTATCTTGTTCGTTGAATTCGAGATGATAGCGCTCAAGGTTGCCAAATTCAAATTTGCCAGGTGGAACGGTTAAGCCATTGATCTTTTTGGATACAGGTGGAGATGATGTCGAGCTCTTTCGCATGAGGCCCAATTGGCTAGTTTGCAGAACAATATCGCCATCGTACCATGCACATGCATCTAAATCGAGTACGGAAGTGCCGTCTTGAAGCTTTCTATCCCATGCATTGCTGGTGTGGAAGATAAAGTAAGGATCCACAGGCAAGGTGACCACGTGACCGCCACCATCACGACGCACCACATGCAAGTATCCAGGACCCTCTTCACGCCATGCCATACCGCCCACAAACGATTTGGAAAGCAGCATGTCCATACCACCGCGTGTCAAGTACAAAGGTGCTTCAGGCAAAATGACATAGTTTTCAGTCAACCAAAAGGCGTGGATGTAAGGAGGTTGGATGCGTTCTTGTTCCGCTTCAGGCACACCAGGTAATTTTCGATGGGTGATATCAGCCAATACGGTGGTGGAGTGATCCTTCTTGATGCTAAACACGGTGATGTGGCTTTCAGGACCCAAATGAAGAGTAAAGTTGAAGGTTTCACCCGTCTTAGCATCCGCCTTATGATGAGAGGCAGAAAGTTGACCATCGAATCGCTCGTCATAGGCAGCATAGTTGAACAAGTGCTTGGGTTCTAATCGAATGTTGTGTTAGCATACATAGGAGCATAATTGTAGCATTAAATAAAAACTCACCTAATGTAACAGAATGCACACATTGTAATCTATTGCTATCGGTTTTGGAAACCAAGACCATGGGATCCGTTTCATCCTTGCCAAATTGCTCCGGAAGGGGATAGTTGGGAGTGACAGTGACATTGACATTACGTGAAGATGGATCTTGTATGACACCGCTAACGTTAGGCGTGCCTTGTTGAGAAGCTCCAGATGTTGCATCCATGGTGGGCTCATGTTGTTTTTCAGGCAAATGTCCATAATAAATTTGATGCGATGGATTCTTCAACGTGCTAGCTTCAGCACCTTCAGCGGTCATACGAGAATTGTATTGCACTGTGCTATCAGCACCCTTGATCTCGAATCGATGAACAAAAGCAAGGCCATCAAATGCATGGTGGATGACATGTTGGCTACCATCCTTGTTGCCAAGGTTAAATTTGCCAGGACCTAAAACATTGGATGCATTCAGTAATTCAATCATAAAAGGTACAAATCTTGTATAAAAAACGCATACCAATACGGTAGAGAATGCCATTGAGCCACTCAGGGATCTTGCCTTCAACTTGCAAAGTCACTGGATCACGAAATTCAATTGCATTGGTAAACTTGATGTTTTCCTTTTGGAAATCACGCAAGAGGTCAATAGCTTCGTTGTTAATCGCCATAATAATGATTGTACTTGAATTAATAAACCCTGATGACACGTAGAGCATCCATCACTTTTATACTGTCGTTTCAATGATTTTGATTCTGGTTGAGTAAGCTGTATTCGAACACATTTCATTGGCTTTCGGACATCATCTTCGGTGAATTATAACCTTTTTGGGTGTGGCAAACGTTCAGCAATCCCGGAAACTGGAAAGCTATGCTTTCATTCGTCACAGCCTGTGACATTGAAATACAATGGATAGCCTAGCAGATTACCTTGGTTATAGTATCGTTGCAAGATTAGGTTCACATTCTTGAGCATGTTAACAACATCCTGCTCACTACGTACATGTCTTTCAGGCGTAGGCGATGATGTAGATTATGCTAAAAGGAGTACATCTTTTATTCTGAAAGAAGTAAAAAAAGCTATGTACACATGTATAGCTTGGCGAGGATTTGATTCAATGCTTGGTCTGCATTCACCTCCGTTATGGCCAAAAGACCCGCTATATGTCTCGCACATTACTGCCGCACCTCGTATCCTTCATTCATATTGGGATCCTTTTCGTCTTATGGCAATTGGATGATAGAGACACACACATGTTTTCTACGGACACGGCAATATGAGATGATCGTTGTGTACCACATCGGTATCAACCAATATACGTACCAAGATCATGAGCCTTTAAGAATTGGCAGGATAATCCTGTTTGCAAAAATGGCCCGAAGCTATCAACCGCTGCACCTTCATGTTGTCGGTAAGACACACCACACGTTGACGGTAACTTGAATTCGCAAAAACACGTGATTCATGGCTAACATGTAAGACATTGACTCGCTTTCCGACCTTCACATTTGTCTTTCCCCTTTCAATCCAGAAACCAATCAAGTGATCCACATCTTGCTCATATGACGTTGAATCCAATCTTCATTCAATGAAAAAGTAGAAGAATAGTATAGGGTAGTGTGGATGTCTATAAACTAATACTATGATAAAGGCGACAGCGTTGCAAATTGATAAGTATACGGGTGCATCACATCGAGGCAACAGGAATAGTTGTGCCATTGTATTGCTGGAGAATAGCTGCTGCATGATTTGTGCCTTGAGTACTCCAATGCCATCCATTGCTGAAAAAAAACACCTTCTTTCGTCAAAGATACAAGCCCATTCACCAATGCCATCCCCAATCCATCCTCATCCTCAGCCCGTATCCAGTGACATGATCCATGGTTCCTGCTGACGACGCGAAAAGCAACCAACACAACATCCCAGGACTTCTTCCTCATCACTGCACTTGACGCTTGCATCCATCCATCCATAACCATTGCAAATCCAACATGTTGGTTGAAAGGAGCCATGTGATCGCTTCCTTTTCCATCCTGCTGTTGATCCATCTTTTTCTTGGTCATTTCCATCGCAGCTCAACTAGGTGTTGCGGCGTACTTGATAGCTGATATGGCATCATCCATTGGAATCCTTATGTACCAAAGCAAGTTGCTACTCGTAAATAAAGTTGCTGCTATACAATGGCTATCTGCTGTTGACGTGATGACGGCCACAAGGCAGGCTGCTGCAGGTAGCTTGAGACAATGGAATGAAGACTTTCCTAATGGTAGCTGCTGTCAAGTTTGGTCGCAGCAAAGGAGTGTGCAAGAGCGTGTGTTGTAGTAGAGTGACAAGAATGTGAATGTCGTTTGAGACAATAGAGTAGATAGCAACTGCTGGAATGAATGCCGTTACGTTTGACCGTGGCAGATGAGCGTGCTGGACAGTGTGTAGTATCAAAAAAGGCGTGTTGCGGGCGTGTACATGCCGAGGGCTTTGCCATTCAGTCAAAGACAATCGAATCAAGGCAAGTGTACGATTGGCATGATGGGTTGAGACAGGACAATCGTTTGCAGATGGTAGTTGTATACTTGAATGGGACAACAGTTGAGAATGGGAGGAAGAGAACAATGAGCTGAGAGTGGAAGAAGTGGAGATTCAAGTAGGCTGAGCTGTCGGACACCTCTTGTATAAATGCATGAACACTGTACACCAATACTTGATACTGGGATTACCCCTCTCGAACCTGAAACTTTCACACAAGATGCTTTTGGAAATGCTGATCGACATTGTCTTAAGAAAGATCACATGTTCATTTGTTAAAATTGAATTGGAGGGTATAATGTGGGATTTACTATGGAGGTTGGAAAGCAGGTCAGCGCCGGATTCATGATTATTCGAAATAGTATGTATTACCTTGGGATTCCCCATTTTGATCTTGAAACTTTGTCAAGAGGTTCGCTGGGACATGCTGATCAACCTCATTCATTTTGAATTAGTAGACTTCATTGTGAAGATTTAAAATGCGGGGCGACCCAAATGGTGGATGATGGGAACAAAAGAACGGAGGGTCCACCGCCCCGAAGTTGCTCGCCACCAACTTGAAAATTGGTCAGGAGGGTGCTCTCGAGCATGCTGATCAACTTTTTCTAATAAAAACCTCACGCTTTATTTTGAAAATTTGGAATGGGAGCGTCCAAAAGTTTGAAAGACGGAGACATTCGCAGGGTCTGTCTTTCAAGAATTGACATGTTCTTTGTTTGGGCGTAGCTCAGTCAAATCAGCTCGGATCAGGACACTTGAATCATGGAAATAAACGTCTGGAGCAGGAGCATAATTCCACTGTTATACAATTAGCAAAAGTTGAGATTGAGAGAAAGTGGCTGTTAGCTGGCAATAGATGATAATGAATAAAGTATCATCCATCAATCTTTCCAGTCATGCAAAACAGCTGAGTTACACAAAGAAGTCCTCCTGCATCTTTCGCTCTATCAGGCCAAGCTGCTTCACATTGAACAAAGACCCACTCTTCATATAGCATCCCGCTTACACCATATGTAAAACATAAAGACAGTCATATCTCAAGATTTTACTATCAAACGTGAGGTCTTTAATAGAACAGTGTTACTCGGCGGGGTGAAAGCGATCTTGTGTCAAACTATGAAGTCCATCGTGGCCATTCCCAGATTTCGCAATGTCGCCACCAGCCAAAGTGGGTCGACCTCTTGAATTTTTTTTCGTCGACGAGCAAAAATATTTTTGGCTGGTGGCGACATTGAGTGAATCTGGGAATGGCCACGATGAACTTCATACTTTGACACAAGATCGCTTTGACCCTGACGAACAACACTGTTCTATTAAAGAACCCGCGTTTGATTGTAAAATCTTGAGTTATGACTGTCTTTATGTTTTACATATGGTGTAAGCGGGATGGATTTGCTTTCTTCTAATGGATGCTGTCGACTGCATTAACGGAAAGATGGAGAGCTAAATGAAATGGAGCTTGGTGGTTACACATACGCGTCATTGGCGCGTTGCTGCATAAATGGATGATGGGTACCTTTAGGAAGTACGGCGGAAACAGCATCCAATCATGCAATACCTATTATTATCAGAATGAGAATGGCAATGAAATCATAGGGAGGCACTTTGTATGTTTGGTAGAGGAGTCATGTATTATTGGTTGCACAAATCCAGGAGTCAATCTGCATATAAAGTTACAAGAACGCACAGACTTGGTAGACGGCAATCCCGCCAAAGTAAAATGATGTATAGCTTGATTACAAGATCGAGTGATTGTGGCTACTATTGACCCAAGTGTATAGGCTACTGCTGAGGTACATATTTACAACAGTAACTGTAGCAGCAAGCGGGGTGGCGTGTTGTGCACAAATTGGGAAGCGGGAGGAGCAACGAACAGCCACTTCTTCTCCACTCCCACTTCACAAAGCAAGGTAAGGTTGTCTCCATTTACAAACTACGTCGCATTAACGCCGGCATTCCTTTCAATGTACAGCGTCAGTTGGGTTAACAGGTGGTCAATGGCGTCTCTTTCTAGTTGCAGACATTCAACAACAAGTACGCACGCGATCTACCCATGACTCAAGCTTCCATTGCAATACAACGTGTACGTTCAATCCCTCCACTACTTTATTATTCAATTTGGACAATGTGGTGCTAATGTTCATGTGTAGTTTGCTGTTCTCTCGTTTATACAAGACCCAATGAGGCGTCGTGTGCATTCCTTACCGAGTTGTCCACAATGAGAGTTCTGAAGACGTCTTTACATTGCCTCTTTTGGGTATGCTGACAACAAAAGCGTGTGGATTGGTTTTACTTGTTATCTCACATTGCGTTTATGGTAGGTTGAACATGTTGGATGATGGTACCTCTGGCAGCAACAGGATACGGATCTCAAAGCAAGAATGCTGTATGGTTGGCTCAATGGTATGCATGGTATTGGATAAACAAAGCAAAACCTGTTAATTAACGAACCTTACAGTGAAACAGCAGCAGCACATACTGGATCGGATGGATACAAGGTTATTTGCAAGCATCAGTGGAATGATATTGGGAATACCACAAGGTAAGAGGTTCATTATGGGATTGATTGGATTCAAGTGAACTTACCAAACGCCATACAGTGGCAGAGCCTCTTTCGGCGATACTATTATTATCAAGGCTGCACGTCAAGGATGCCATTGTATAGTACTGTGCTCTCCTGGGGAATTTTGGCCCGGAAACAGTGTGACTCAAGATGCGATGGCAAGGCCAATTTGAAAAGGCATCCGCTGTGCACACGGCCTTCATCCAAGTGCGGCTATTGATTTCCTTGCCTACAGAGAGAAGGTGGATATCTCTTATGATGCCAATTTCAGGATCCAATGAGAGTATAGTACATATGGTGGCATACCTTGACGCTGCAGGTTGATTATTGTATTGCCTTCGGATGGTGTATTTGGTTGCAATTCCTTGTGATCACCATGGTTCAGGGCGTCGTGTACCTTCCTTACCGAGTTGTCCACAATGAGAGTTCTCAAGACGTCTTTGCACTGCCTCTTTTGGGTATGCTGACAACAAAAGCGTGCGGATTGGGTTTGCTTTTTATCTCACATTGCGTTTATGGTAGGTGAACATGTTGGATGATGGTACCTCTGGCAGCAACAAGATACGGATCTCAAAGCAAGAATGTTGTATGGTTGGCTCAATGGTATGCATGGTATTGGATCTACAAAGCGAAACTTGTTAATTAACGAACCTTACAGTGAAACAGCAGCAAGACAACATGGATGGCATGGAGATACGGTTTTCATTTGTGACAAGAATGCTATTGAGCAGCACCACAAGGTAAGAGGTTCATTGTGGGATTGATTGGATCCAAGTGAACTTACCAAACGCCATACAGTGGCAGATCCTCTTTCGGCGATACTATTTTGATCAATCAGCACGTCGAGGATGTCATTGTATAGTACTATGCTCTCCTGGGGAATTTTGGCCCGGAAACAGTGTGACTCAAGATGCGATGGCAAGGCCAATTTGAAAAGGCATCCGCTGTGCACACGGCCTCCATCCAAGTACGGCTATTGATTTCCTTGCCTACAGAGAGAAGGTGGATATCTCTTATGATGCCAATTTCAGGATCCAATGAGAGTATGGTACATATGGTGGCATACCTTGGCGCTGCAGGTTGATTATTGTATTGCCTTCGGATGGTGTATTTGGTTGCAATTCCTTGTGATCATCATGGTTCAGGGCGTCGTGTGCCTTCCTTACCGAGTCGTCCACAATGAGAGTTCTCAAGACGTCTTTACATTGCCTCTTTTGGGTATGCTGACAACAAAAGCGTGTGGATTGGTTTTACTTGTTATCTCACATTGCGTTTATGGTAGGTTGAATATGTTGGATGATGGTACCTCTGGAAGCGACAAGGTACGGATCTCAAAGCAAGAATGCTGTATGGTTGGCTCAATGGTATGCATGGTATTGGATCTACAAAGCGAAACTTGTTAATTAACGAACCTTACAGTGAAACAGCAGCAAGACAACATGGATGGCATGGAGATACGGTTTTCATTTGTGACAAGAATGCTATTGAGCAGCACCACAAGGTAAGAGGTTCATTGTGGGATTGATTGGATCCAAGTGAACTTACCAAACGCCATACAGTGGCAGAGCCTCTTTCGGCAATACTATTATTATCAAGGCTGCACGTCAAGGACGTCATTGTACTGTACTTTCCTGTGGAGCTCTACATGTTGTGCCCGGGGACAGTGCGACTCATGTTGCGGCCTCAGGGATTTAAAAATGCATCCTCTGTTCGCACGGCTCCATCGTTTTACGGCTATTGATCTCCTTGCCTTTAGAGAGAAGATGGGTATCTCTATTGATGCACTTCATCGCGTCGATCCACAGGAGAGTGCCGGTACTATGACGTTTCTTTGGCTGTGCGCTTTTATTATTACTTTACATCCTGATGGCCTATTTGGTTCCCAAGTCTGCGGGTGATGATTGCCTGATTCAGGTATGTATGAATCTCATGGTTTTTGGAGACCTTTGCTGAAACGTCTACGGGACCATTGCAGAGAGCTGCTTGTCTTTTGGTGCTTTGGAGTTTACAAGATCACAGCTATGATTGCTAAGTATTGTTGGATGAGTTTGGACAATTGTTTATGGTGCATCTTTTATAGGTAAATCATGTCAGCCATGGGGAAGTGTTTATGTCTTTTGGTGGTGTCAACATTTATTGCGTCTCTGGTGGTTGGTTACCAAGCAACGGGCGATTTCTCCAGGAGAGTGCCAGCCAATGCAAATCTCTTGTGAGTGGGTTGTATCAGCAACAAGTAACAGCATCCATATCGGTGGTGTCATATCAAGCTTTATCCCATCACCTGGTTCTTCTCGTTATCGGCAATTCGGTGGGCATCCTGAAATGAAGGTCTCTATCGGTTGATTACATCAGCAACAAGGAACAACTTGTATATCTTTGGTATCAGCAAGCTTTCTATCTCTTGGTGGTTCTGGTTATTGGCGATTCCTTTGATGGATCTCTACAACTATACGTGTCTTATGGATGGATCATGTCATCAACAAGCAATGAGAACCCGCGTTGACATCTTTGGTGTTGCCAAGGTCATTCATGCATCTCCTCAAGGCATTCATCGTCAAGCTGCATTCGATTTCCAATGAAAAACAATTGCCATTCACATCGCTCTTTAGCCATATGTACGTCACTCCGCAGCTAGGATCTGGTTTGGGCTTTTCGATGCACAATGTTTTCTCGATTTGCATGTGGTCTTGGGCAGCAAGGATTGTCTCGTTGTCTCTCTTTGGAAGGGCTCTTCGGCATCATGTAAGTATGCTATCTTTGGTGGTATCAATATTACTAACCTTCTCACTACATATGCCCATAAAGTATCGTCCATCGCTTTCAAGCCGAGTGCCAACGAGCGGGTCTTATCAACAAGCGGAGGATTGCAAAGAATCGGCTTGATTTGGATATCAGCAGGATTTTGTGCATATGGCTATCATTGGTAAATAGAGGATGGTCCGTTTTTTGTCTCCAATCCCAACCACCATCCTTTTTTATTATAGTGTGCGGGCTATTCAGCAAGCTACTTGTCTTCTGGTGCATTGGGGTTTCTATGGATGCAGCTGTCATTGGTAAATAATGACCCATTCTTTCTTTCAATGCCTACTAACACCCTCTTTCATGTGGGTTATTCAGCGAGCTACTTGTTTTGTTCCCTTTGGATTCTTGATGGATTCAGCTATCATTGGATGCCAACATGTTGACGTGCATATGGCAATCATTGGTAAATGATGATCCGTTTTTTGCTACAACCCCAACCAACCTCATCTTTTATTATAGTATGTGGGCTATTCAGCAAGCTACTTGTCTTCTGGTGCATTGGGATTTCTATGGATACAACTGTCATTGGATGTCAGCATGTTTCCGTGCATCTTTTATAGGTGAATCATGTCAGGGTCAAGGAGAGACGTCTATAGCATCCTTCAGTGTCAGCTTGCCTTATTACATCGTTCGATGGTTTTCGTTACTATACCAACTATTGGACACTTCCTTTTATTTGCATTTGCAGCGGCAAGGCAACAAGTTCTATACCTTTTGGTGTCGCCAAGTTTTATCTCGTCTTATTGTGGTCCTAGTTGTTGACAACCCTTTCAATGGATATCCTTCTACGCATGCCTATTATCGGTGGATCATATCAGCTACAAGCAAGAAGCAGCAATGAGCAACAGAGCCCACATCTTTAGTGTCAACAAGATGACTCGATTCTCTGGTGGTTCTCGTTATTGGCCAATTGCTTTCGAAAGCATTCAGCAGCGCATGTCCCTTATGGATGTATCACATCAGCATCAAGCAGCGGTGTTACGTGTCTTTTTGGTGCTATCAAGATTTATCCATCGCTCAAGGCATTCGTAGTCAAGTATCGCTCCCTTCCTTTGGAGATTCGTTGGTATGGATAGCATTGGATCTACAATACAAGTGCTGTCAATTAACGCGCTTTACAATGGAATAGCAGTAGCATGATATGGATGGCATGAAGATACAGGTTTTATTTGTGGCAAGAGTGCTATTAAGTAGTACCACAAGGTAAGAGTGTTCATTATGATGGGTTGGTGTTGCATGCAAATGCACTTACGATGGATGGTATGTAATGGCAGGATCAAGAAGGCTTTTCTTTGGCTATATCACTGGCACGTCAAGGATGTTATTGTACTGTGCTGTCTTGGGGAGACCATGCTGCCCTTTGGATACATGTGCTCATGGTGCTATGACTTAGACCAATTCAACGCATCCTCTGTTCACTGTTGCAGCATGCGGATCCACGGCTCAGGTGGTGTCAAACTCGACTGGTGAGGGGCTCCGGTCACCGTTAAATCCGGTGTTTTGGCATCATGCTTCCTTCTGGAAGGGGCTAGTAGGCAGTACTGGTACCTTGGCATTCTATGGCATTGCACCTTTTATATTACTATTATCTCTGCCGGCGGCAATTCTAGTGGATCACTGCACCCTGATTGAGGGATCCAATTACGTATCATTCCAAAACTTTGTGCTGAAATGGAAGTATGCCTACTGACACGTGGCTTTTCTAGATGGAGCACCTTGTATTGAAGTTCTCAGGATTATGGCTATCATTGCTAAGTATTGTTACATGTGTTGGGAAAACTGTTTACCGTGCATGGTTTATACGTAGGCGGATCATCCATCGGAATCAAGCAACGGAGTCCTTATCTTTGGCATCATTATCATCTATTCGAGCATTTGATGGTTCCTGGGTGCTGGCAATCCCTTTAAAGAACATTTATCGGCGTAATCGCTTATGGGTGGATCATATGAGCAACCAGCAACAGCCGCTATTTCTTTCTTTTTCGGCGTCAGCAGGCGTTATTCTATCATATGGTGATTCGCGCTACCGGCAACCTATTTGATGTATATCATGTGGCTCATATCTCTTACGGTGGATTACTATGTATTAGCAACAAGCAACAGGGTTCATCTTTGCCTGGCATCACGCTTATTGGATTACGATGTAGCTTTGGCTATCAGGTGCCGTTCCTTTATTTGAAAGTGGTTACCAACGTTCATCCATGATGTATTCCTCTGCACCAAATAAGTATGCTATCTTTGATCATGCCAATATTACACGTCTTCTTACAACATATGACTACCAGGTATCGTTCCTTCGCTTCAAAGCTCAGTACCGACATACCGCATACCTTGCAGGTGGATCATTGGCAACATCACCATTTCGGTGTCTCCAGGTTTTCGTGTGTATGACAATCACTGGCAAATCATACGGTTTCAAGTCTGCTTGATGATTGAGTGGTTAAGGTATGTATCATTTAAATGCTTTTGGGAGACTTTTTCCTGAAACGCTTCTTGTTTAGATGGACAACTGCAAGCAGCCTGTGTTTATGGTCATGGCATATACCACATTATCATCATTCGAGATCGTCATTGGTAAGTATCCTTTGAGAGCTATGAAGGAATGCCAGCTGAGCCGCCTGTTCTAGGTAGACCATCTTGCAGCAAACAACGCGTACGTTTGATGACATCGGGTTCATTCGATCATCCTATTGCTTCCTTTCGTGTGAAAGAAGGCCAACTAATGTGCTGTTTAATCATAGCTGTGGACCATTACAGCTCGCTATTTGTCATTAGTGCTTTGAAGTTTATTACATGATTACAGCTACCATTGCTAAGTATCGTTCTATGGGTTTGGAGATTGTTTACCCTGCATCTTTTATAGGTGAATCACATCCTCAATGAAGAAAAGTGGCCTTTTGATGTCGTCAATACATATTTATTCAGTCTCTGATGGTTTGTTACCAAGCAACAAGCGATTCCTTTGAAGAGTGTCAGCCAACACACGGTCTCTTATGAGTGGAACATTTCAGCAACAAGCAACAGCATGCATGTCGTTGGTAGCATGTCAAGCTTTATCTCGTCATCTGGTGCTTCTCATTATGATCCTGGCTCATTGTCCAGGAATAGCAATCAACATTATCTCATTATACAATAAACTTCTCATTGATCTTTACACGCTACAAACTTCATTGTAAAGCAAACTAGTTGCTTATCATCACATAAGTTATAGCCAAACATACAATGTGTATCATCATATATAAATAAAAGTGTATTGGTAAAAGAAAAAAGCTTTGTATGTCAATGCGTCGCCTATCAACCAAGTCGGTTTCCATGGTAAAGCCAAGAGGAGGAGGAGAGTTGCCAGGTAACGCCCAAAACGGAAGGGACACCACACGATGGAGAGCATCGCCATCGAAGACCACAAGGAACAGGATCGCCAAGTAAGATCGCCAACAAGACATCGCCAGGGAAGGATCACGGCCATTCAGAACAAGGACTCCATGGGATTTGCTGCATTGCGACAACCTACAGGATCACCCCCATCCCATTGTATGGCAAACCACACCGCGTAGTTGTTGTGATTTCGCACTATCGCACACTTGTCGTTCCTTAGGTTCTTTCAGGCACTCAACGCGAACGTGTATTACCATTTATCCTCATGACTTGGTTGCCTTGTCGTCGTGAACAGCGAGGCTGAGGAAACCCCAGGGTTGCCAGGATATGAAGAACCAGTGAAGCTGTGGAACTCCCAAAGCAGACATTCACCAAAAGAGTACCCCTACTCACTCCAATGAAAAAAAAGTACCTCGCCGTCCTTGGACTTGCTGCTTATTCTTTTATTCGCACCGGGCACATGCTGTACCAAAAAGAGAAAGAAAGAGGGTGAGTAAAGAGGCGCTCATTGTTGCGCAGCCTGTTTTATAGTATTGACGTGCTGGGCTTGAAATTTTTCTGCCTCTGACGCATACCATAGACCGCGTTTGACGTTTGGCGTATCGAGTTAGTTGTATTATTGAGTGCTGTGTATGTGTTCGAGTGCGTCTATTATTCTATGATGCTGAAAAATAAAAAGGTCTATGATAACAATCTTGCAAGTGATGCTAGTGAAACATACACGTTGACACAAAACACCCCCTTAATGCCGATGCGGGGAATACGCGTCTGTGCACAAGCGGCGCATGTGCTAGTATAGTGCTTTGTGACTAATTTCATTGATAGATTGTATCACCTGCCCTAATGTGGCCAATGTTATGTATAGGAAGACATTACACCTAGACTCTTTGGACTTAATCCTGGTATGCGCCCCATCACTTTGTCAACTCATGCATCATCCCTAACAAACAAAGATCCCCACGCCCACCGTGTACAATAATAAAGGATGTTGTCGCCGTCCATCGTACTCCCATACATCTCTTTCCTCAGCCGTACTTTTTTGATTGCTTACAAGATTATCCCATTTCTTGTAATCTTGTGAATAAGCGCTGATCTTTGTGGTCATTCATAGTGCCTCATTGTATCGTGGTTTTCATTGTGATATTGGGTTCTTGTAATAAGGTAAATCCTGATGATGTTGCTTGATGAGTTACTACTCTCATACACATTACCTTGTTACGTTCGATGTAGCTATCTTCCGTGATGCGTATGCAAAAGCTGGCTTTGGTGCCACGAGTCTACATCAGGTGCTGGAATTGACATGGTCCAAAAAGTAAAGTCCCACTTCTTGTCGGCAGAAGAAGCATGCCACACGTTTGATGTGCTGCATTTCCTATCAGCATTTGATGGACTTTCAGACTTGGACGCAGCAAGAGCTTCGCAAATCCTCTTGCTATCGATCGTCAAAACCTAACGCCTAGCACTGAAGAGCATGGTGATTCACTCACAAGCACTTCTATGGATACATTGAAAAAGGAGTTTGAAGAAGCACATTCCAAGATGACGGAAGCAAAATAGAAGCCGTCCCTGGCAAGGTTGTTGAGGATGTGCTGTATCACTTTGGCCTTCAATGCAATCATGAGCATCTTGTTCTCACTTCTTTGTACTCGGCATTGATGACCCCATTTATATGCAACAAGACGCGTTCACCGAAGAGGAGTTTTCAAAAATTAGCAGGACCGATCCAAAGCCGCTTGCCCAGTTACCTATTGATCTCCGTGATCATATCAACCCAATTGCTGTCAACGATTTACAAGCTTTTGCAAAAGAGATTGGATGCTAGGCATGATTGGCAGGATAATTACACCTTGTTTATTACGTATAAAAAGAAGATGATAGAAAGAGTAAAAGTACGTTGAGAATCGATGTATGTGTTTCAAGATGCTGTTACCAGCTACAACTACAACATGTCTTATATGATGATTGTGTGACGATGCTATGCGGATACGGGGGTTTATGTAGGCTTTATTCATCATAGTCGTCGATGACAGTATTATAGCAACATGATTGGGTTTGAATTTAGGGTGAATGGTATGCAAGTTGTTGTCTTTATTAAGAAGTCTTTATCCTGCCATTGAGTTTGCCCTCACAACGCCCACCATACAGGTATTTTGAAGAACATGGCCGTGACTTTCCAGAGCCCTCTTTGCCGAATCTTGAGATGAATACCGGAATGTCATCCAATTGCTGACGGATTGGTATCGTTCTTCGATGTGGCCGAGTTGAGAAAAGTATTCAATGATAGCAGTCTTCATATCAGGGGGGAAACCAAACACTTTGACAATGGTGCCATCCGATGTTCTAGCAACGCTATTAGGTCTCATATCCTATACAAGCCCATCCTCATCCTCAATACTTACTTTTCAAATGTTGCTGTTGCAAGTCGACTTGCACCAGAGTGCCTCACCGATTCTGTCCACAAGTCTATGAATCCAAAATGAGTAGGATGAAACATAAAAGTCAAAAGACACACTCTACCTGAAGGTGCGGTTGCTTTCTCTGGTTCACTGATATAACGTTGTGGACTCACCCCCACATCCCATAAGGAAGCAACAGGCGGGGTATCCTCATCCTCCATTCTTGTACTGTTACCATCGCCAAAACTGCAATGTGCCGTTGTACCAAAGATGCCTTGGTTATTGCTGTGCATGTATGGGAGACCTGAGGTAGAAGTAGTAGGAGTAGAGGTAGTGGGATGTCGTCTAAAGATAAATCATCAATACGCAAATTTCATTTCACCAAGTCTTCCTCTCCTCCAATGATGACTTACTCTTGGCTGCTACGCTTTGATTGTCCTCCTTCTCGACTCGAAGACTATGAGAATAGATATGAGATGTTTTGTCAAACATGAATATGGCAATGACTTACCGGTGATGTGGCTGAAGTAAGGAATCGAGGAAGAGTGGTACGTCGTTCACCAATGGCAAGTGAGCTCTCCTCTTCAAAATCACGTGCCTTGTTTTGGGATTTTTCGGCATTGGTAAAGATGCTGGATGGAACAGGAATGCGTTCAAGTTTATCTGGTTTGACAATGAAATAAGGGACATTGGTATCCGGGAACACCGTCGACAGGCTTAACAAGGATTCTTGCTGTTGCTGTTGCTGTTGTGGTTGCTGTGTTGTGGTTGATGCAAAACCAATGGATGGTTTGGATGAGGCGAATCCACTACCAAAAAGACCTCCACCTCCTGTAGCAGGTTGACTCGTGGTAGTAGTAGTTGATCCAAAAAGACCTCCACCTCCTGTAGCAGGTTGACTAGTAGCAGTAGTAGTTGATCCAAAAAGACCGCCACCGCCCGTAGCAGGTTGACTGGTCGATGTGGTTGATCCGAATAAGCTACCTCCTGCTGCTGGTTGACTCGTCGTTGTTGTAGATCCAAAAAGACCACCTGGTTGATTCGTTGTAGCTGAAGATCCAAATAAACCTCCTCCCGTAGCAGGTTGGCTCGTCGTAGTTGTAGATCCAAAAAGACCACCACCACCTGTAGCTGGTTGACTCGTAGCTGTTGATCCAAATAAACCACCACCTGTAGCTGGTTGACTCGTTGTAGTTGTAGATCCAAATAAACCACCACCTGTAGCTGGTTGACTGGTAGCTGTTGTGGATCCAAATAAACCACCACCTGTAGCTGGTTGACTAGTAGCTGTTGTGGATCCAAATAGGCCACCTGATGGTTGTTGTTGCTGCTGCTGTTGACCACCAAAAAGACCTCCTGTGGCTGCTGGTTGGGTTGTAGCTGTGGAAGCACCAAACAAACCACCACCTCCACTAGGTTGTTGACTCATGCCACC
Organism: Lichtheimia ornata; assembly: GCF_029851405.1. Classification (NCBI taxonomy): domain Eukaryota; kingdom Fungi; phylum Mucoromycota; class Mucoromycetes; order Mucorales; family Lichtheimiaceae; genus Lichtheimia; species Lichtheimia ornata. Next base: position 378,235 of record NW_026695343.1, read on the forward strand.
ACCAAAGCCTGTAGTTGAAGAACCTGCTGTGTTGGTCGACCCAAACAATCCTGACGATGTCTGCTGTTGTTGATTTTGACCCGATGCGCCAAAACTTCCTCCAGAGGAACCAAATGAACCTGTCGATGGCTGTGAAGACGATGCCGGCGCGAATAATGAAGTATTGCTACGTTGATGGCCAAATCCTGTAGATGTTGACGCACCGGATCCAAACGAAAAGGCCATTGTTGTCTGAAGGTAGGTTGGGCCGTGAAGGAAGCTGCTGTACAACAACTTCTTTGCCGCTCATGGCTCAAATGACAACGCGAGCTCGCGACGGTCCCGTGACTGTTATAATGCAATGAAGATGAATCATGCACAAGGATAAAGGTACCATCATCACTTTTTGAACCCTTCACTATGCTTAGGTAATTTATTGTGTTGTACCTCCTTTCATAGTCTATTCGTCGACAATATTATCTTGTAAGGACATTATGGTGTGCGACTCGAGCTATGGACGTTTCAAGAGACCTTCTTATAGTACCTCTTCTTGTATCATCAGCCATCCTCATCATTTTACATAGCCCACCCTTCATCCACAACAATAAACTTTAAGAGTGTATCCCATTCCATTCCTCAATCTGCCGTTTTTCTAAACAAAGCGAGTACAAGTATTACTTGGAAGAAGAAGAGTTGGATAAGCAGGCTTGTGGTGGTTATCGTGTTGATAAAAAGCTGCCTTTGTTAGATTCGATCCTGTTTATGGAAGACATGTGTTTTGAATAGGGGGGCTATGTACTTAATTTCGAGCAAGCGTCGATCCCGCCGACTGATTTCCCTCATACTATGTTTGGCAACGATTTCAGCCATACTAATGTCCCATGTTTATATTACACAAAATGAAGATCTACATTATGCTACAAGATTACGTTTCTTTTCAGCACTACTTTTTAGTTGACCACATGCAGCCATGATATCTAAAAATACCACCCTATGAGTATCTCATCCACAAAATATCCTATAGCAATTCCACCCTTACCTTGTCCTCTTGGCCGACGCACTGTGCAGTGAACACCACCCTCCATCACAATACGTGCAAAGTTTTCAATCTTTTCTAGCTTGGACGTACGATAGATGCTTCCTGGCCATGGATTGAATGGTCTAATGATATTACTCTCGTTACAAACGTTATTCAATTATCATAATGACTTGAAGGACTTACATAAGATTAACATGAGAAGGCAATTGACGCAATAATCGAACAAGATCACGTGCCTCACTTTGGGAATCATTGACACCATCCAACATCACGTATCTATAAACATAGATAGGCTTAATACATGGATACATACATAGCAATGTGAAAAAAACGTACTCAAAAGTGATCCTTCGTCCTCGATTACCCATGAGTTGTGCATAGGTTGTGCATGCTTCCAGTACCAATTCCAAGGGGAATGTCTTGTTCAGGGGGACTAGGACGTCTCTGAGATCGTTACGAGTAGCGTGTAAGGAGATGGCCAAGGAGACACCCACGTCAGACGCCACGTTAGGTATGAGGGGCACAACACCCGATGTGGATACGGTAATTTTGTGCTTTGGCATGGCGATCCCATTCGTGTCGGTAAGCACTTTTATTGCCTGACGCACCTGACGCCAATTATACAATGGTTCACCTTGTCCCATAAACACCATGTTGGAGACTGTCTTTTTTGTCACATTGAAATCATTGGCCTCCTTGGCTGCAATCATGTATTGTCCCACCACTAATCAATCATAGATGGGATATGTCAGATGTCTTACACACAATGATGATGATTACTACCCCCCTACTACTTGCCTTCACTTGCTGTCAAGCTTCGAAAAAGTTTTTGTGTCCCTGTATGACAAAAGCTGCATTGCAAAGAACATCCAATTTGTGATGAGACGCACAAGGTTGCTCTATCCGGTTCGGGAATCAAGACGGACTCGACGACAGCTCGAGGATCATCAGCAAAGCCCACAAGCCATTTACGGGTTTGGTCACGGGATACTTGGGCCAACTACAAGTAGTAATAAATAAGACACCCTACGCTACAGAACCAAAAAGGGAATCATACCTGCACATGGCCGTAGTGAATCTTGTATCGTGAATCAAGCTCGGATCGTAACGTCTTTGACAAGTTGGTCATGCCTTGGAAATCGGTAATGCCTCGCCTGTACATGTGCTCCCATACTTGCTGTGCCGTGTATTTGCGAGCCTCAGGAATCGTAGCTAGCTCATGTTGTAATTGCTCTAGACTTAGACCAATAAGGTTCTTTTTGGCAAGGGCTGCAGCAAGTCGAGAATAGCAGCGTCGTCTCAACATAGAAGAGGAAAAGGGGGTGGACATTTCAAATAAATGCAGCAGCGAATGCCTTGTCACACACACACATACACACATTGCTTGAATGATTGGATAAATCTGAAACTCATGGTATTGTTGGTGCTTTATCTTACTGTTGTTGGAGCATGTTGTTTATATACACAAAACAGAAATGGGGGAGATGAACATTAATAGAAAAAAAGAAGAAGGGTAATAAGCTTAAATGGGAATAGAAAACGGCATTTGGCATTAGAATGTGGTTGTGGTGGTGGTAGTGTGTTGTAGTAGTAAAGTGAAGAAAATCTGTAAAGAGAAAGAGAATCAAAAAGGGTGATTATTAGACCGTCTCTTCGGATGGCAAGCATCCTAGGCGGTTGATTTTTTTGTAAGTTTTCTTGCTGACTTGAATATGGGATGATGACTTGATACAACGAAATCACATGAAGCTTGGGACAAGGCTTGGCTGAGTAGGAGCACCACTAGTAGCAGCCATGGATGGCTTTGTGTTATCCTTGGCAGAAGAGCTGTGACGATGGATGCGAATGTGTTGGTTCAAGTTGTCAGATCGAGAGAAACGCTTGCTGCAGCTTTGATAAGGGCATTCAAAGGCTAAACCATTTGTCAGTTTTCACATTTTTCATATGATTGTATATATACACAACAAGCAACTTACGTTTTTCAAGGGTATGAATGGATCGAATGTGACGCTTAAGGTGCTCTGAGCGTTTAAACATCTTGCCACAACCGTCAGCAGTACATGTGAACATGCGTGCGCCATTGTTGCTAGGGGCACTTGAGACACGACGACCCCTAGAGCGTGTCATTTTCTTGGTTGTTGCAGAGGAGGAGGAGGATGGCTTCTTGGGGGTCTCGTAAAGTTCGGCAGCAGGTGGATGGCTGAAAGAGTGGTGTCGCACATTACCATGGTTAGGCAAAGGATCATAAAAGTTCAACTGAGGAAAGACAGCGGGACCACCAATTGAATGACGGTGTGAAGATGCCAATGGATGTACGGGTGACAAAAAGTTGCTAGACAAGGCTGCCATGCTCACCACAGGATCCATCAAATCATCGGTGCTGCTATTGTTGCTGCTGATGCTGCTGAGAGACGAGGGTGGTGGAGAGGGTGTAGTGTTGCTTGCCATGTAGTAAGGCTGATCCGAAGAAAGCATTTCAGCATAGCTAAAACGACGTGGCTCATAAGGATGATGGTATTGTTGTTGATCAAAGGATGGCACCATGGAAACAAGGCTGTTCAATACGCTGTTTTGGGAATCACTGCAAACAGTGGGAGTGAAGGAAGATGCGATACAAGGAGAAGTCATCATGTGTATGTGTGAGATTAGAGGGAAGAGTAGTAAAGAAGAGTAGAGTAAAAGAGAGAGATGATAAGATGGGGTAAAACGATGGTTGAGATGGACGACCTTTTAAGTATTTAAGGACGTCAACAGCTGTCAAGTCGACCATGATGCAATGATTGGTTCCAGACGGTGCTGAGTTGTACATGAGCTTTAGATTGCTGCCTTGTGTGACAATAAACGTAGGCACGTAAACGCATAAAGCAAGGCTGATGTAGGGAGTGAGGGTTGTATTTGGAATGGTAAGTGAATGGGCAAGCAAGTACAAAGGTGGCAAGGTACACACGAGGTCCAGGGGGAAATTTTGATATGCTCAACAGCCAATGGCAAGAAAATTATTCAAATTGATGCGCATGACACAATATTACTTGACTTGAAATCCCTGAAAAGGCATCTGGCCATGGCACTTTTTACCTTGCCGCTGATCGTCCATCTGCATAATATGCATGAAGACTACGCAAGCTCACCACACATGAATGGAAAGTAATCATTTCTCTTAGTACAGAAAATGTCTCTTTCAAACGGAGATACTTTATTACTGCCCAAGGTTTAATGACAAGCTGCATATCATCTTATCTTTTAATATCCCATGTCAACAACCATTGTCTCATCATCATTATGGTCCTTCCTCATACGTAGGTTGTGAGTGTGTCTATGTGTAGTAATTAACCATTGGATAAAAATAGTGATGGATTGACGCATTTCATTTCTTTTATTAAGATGGAATCTTCTCTCTTCATCATGCTTTTGCTTATAATACAACAACAATGCGATTCTACAAATAGGAGTAATTGAGTTGTTCCAGGGGGGGGCACGAATGAAAAGAAAGTGAGCTACCAACTTTAACTACTTTGCAATTGTTCATCACACACACACACACATACGCACGCAACACACTACTTGATAATTAAAAACTGCAGTTGGCAGCATGGACCATGATTTTTATTACCAAAAACAGTAGCAACACAACTCCTATGATCTTTTGCCGATCAAAGCTGATGTAGTACACCGCTCAGGGTCTGTCAATGGAAAGAACACAACACGATTTATTCTTCCATCTTGTCGATACGTTGCCGCGGAAGTGGTGGGACAGGTGGTGGTTGGTTATTGGTTCCTGCATTGGAAGAGTCGTCATCATCTTCTACTTGATCCCACCGTTGACGAAGCACGTTGCCCATGTTGTAATGCTCAGCCCGTTTCTTTGCAAATTCCTCGTGTTGCTTTTTCGCTATTGAGTCAAACTTGGCATTAGCGTCGTCGTCGTCGTCATCATCGTCCATGCAGTGTTACTATAGAAATGTCCCCTCCGACGATCACCACTAAACCACCCATCACCATCACCACCACCCCACACAACACAACACAAACTTGCCTTGTTCGCTCTCTTCATGATTCTCATCATCCGATTCCCAATCGTCATCGCTGAGATACACGCGACGTCCTTTTTTGCTACTGGATGTGCTTGATCGATCTGATTCGTTACCATTGTCCAACGAAAAATCCTCAGGCTCATCATGTGCATTCCGAAACTGGACATCTAATTCATATGTATGGGTTTGCCAAGCTCTCTCACTCTCTCCAAAACCCTTATCCATCCTTCCCTCACTTACCACCCATATTGAGTACTTGATCTGTTTCTGGGTCATATCGAATATAAGGTGTCTTGGGCTCGTCAATCTTCATGGTGGAATCCTTTTGCTCTTCATTCAACTCCAAATTGGCCTCGTCCCATTTAAGTCGACTATTGTATGTGTTGGGGTTAGCGTCTTTCATGAAGAGAGTAGTCATCTTTGGAGCTTGTACCTTGTTTCTTGACTATCAGTAGGGGACTGACTAGGTTTCTTGAGAATGCCTTTAATGGGCTTGGGTTGTTGGTCACTGCTCATGTGTGTCGATTATGCACCCGTGCGCAAAAGAGAGAGTGGAAAGAGAGAGAGAGGGAGAGTGGTATGAGCGGATATGCAGCGTCGTGTGCTTGTTTTTTTTGGGTGAGTGAGATTGTCCTTGGCTCTTTTTTCCTTTCCCGCTTTCACACCACCTTCCTTTCAACCAACTCATGGCACGATGCACGTTGGCATTCGGTAATTACACGGCACCATGCACCATTGAAGGCTCTGTACCGAATGTATGGCTTCCATCGGATATGTTATCGGTCGCGTACTTTGTCACCAACCCACCTACAACGTATCCAACAAGGGCCAAACACTTGCTTCGGATAGCATCCACAGCAACATCAGCAGAACGAGAGTTCCTATTATTATTATCACAATCACTTTCGGCTCATGGTGGAAAACGATATGGCATACTTGATTTTCGACAAGCATGTGGATGTTTGGGAATCCTGAGTACAAGCAGTATCCAACCTGCCGATCTCTTTGTCCTGCAAATTGTCGATATACCCAACAACAATGAAGTCATTGATTCATCATCATCGCTACTCCAACAATATCCGCCTCTAGCACCAGATCGATTGCCAATGGAAATGCTTCAAGCTATCAATGAACGTCATACACCAGAAGGAGAACAACGAATGAAAAGCATCGCTCAAGAAATGTATCGCATTGCATCAGTGTACGGTTATTGGGACTTGTGGCGCGTATTGGAAGGCATTTGTCAACGATTTAATATCGATCCTCAACAATTGATATGAACAATAAACAGGGGATTTGTTATTTCCCGATCCCCTTTTTCACACATTCTCGACTCTCTCTTTTTATCCTGTTCAATGTGGAAAGATACCGTAGACAAGTGTGTCCAAAGCATCGTCACCATCAAATCAACACGCGTACGTAGTTTTGATACGGACGTACCAGGCTCCTTTACTGCAACTGGATTTATCGTATCACCCGGCTTGATCCTTTCAAATCGACATGTCGTCAGCGCTGGCCCGGTAGTCGCACAAGCAGTGTTGGCTAACGATGAAGAAATACCATTGCAACCTATTTATCGTGATCCTGTACATGATTTTGGATTCTTCCGCTATGATCCTTCTGATATCAAGTTTCTCACTGTGCCATCCATCCCACTTGCTCCTAAAGCAGCCCACGTTGGACAAGAGATTCGTGTGATGGGGTAAGTAAGAAAGACAAAGCTGCACATCACTTTTTATTAACCTATACATAGCAACAATGGAGGAGAGAAATTGAGCATCCTATCAGGGACCATGGCACAATTACATCGAGAAGCACCTAGCTATGGTATTGGTGAATACAATGATTTCAATACGTTTTACATGCAAGCAGCATCGGGTACGTGTGCAGGATCGAGTGGCAGCCCTGTGTTGGATCTTGAAGGAAGAGCGATCGCACTCAACTGTGGAGGACGCAGCAATGCGAGTTACTATCTCCCATTGGATCGTATCCAGCGAGCCCTTGAGTTGATTCAACAAGACCAACCTGTGAGCCGAGGCACTTTGTATACCGAATTTCGTCATTGTTCATTCCATGAATTACGTCAGCTGGGTTTAGCATCCTCGATGGAGCATAATTTGCGACATGCTGGATACCATGGTCTTTTGATCGTTCATGCAACAACAACAACAACAACACATGCTGCTGTGCTTGAACCTGGTGATATTCTTTTGGAAGTGGATGGCATGGAGATTATGGATTTCGTGCAGCTCGAGACTTTGTTGGATGATCATGTGGGGCGACCTATCGAGTTGACTGTTTTACGGCAAGGTGAACGCATCACGGGATTACATATGCAGGTACAAGATTTGCATAAAAGCATGCCCGATCGTTTCCTGGAATTAGGCGGTGGTATTGCACACGATGTTTCATATCAAGTGGCTCGTTCCTATGGCATTCCTTTGAACAAGGGCGTCTATGTCTCGGCAGCAGGATACATTTTCGGGACCGCTTATTGCTTCCGACGCTCCATCATCACATCACTCGACAACCAACCCGTCCACAATCTCGATGATCTTGTTGCTATTGTTCAAAGAGTACCTGATGGTGCTCATGTGCCTATACGATATCATTCCATGTCAAATCGAAAGGAACGGGTGATGGTATTACACATGGATAGACGATGGCATCCCATGCGCCTTGCGACTCGAAATGGCAAGTTGTTGTTGACATCACCCATTGTGTTTTCATCCATTAACCTTTTATACAACATGTAGACAAAATGGGCCTATGGGAATACAATGACTTGGCACCCGTTCATGTTGACTCGTTGCCCTCTCCACCAAGCACACCACCACCCAATGAGATTCAGGCGGCAAATTCCATTGACACCTTGAAAGAATGTATTGTGGCGATTGATTGCTATCACCCTCATATCATTGATGGCTTGCAAGACTCTCACACTTTTGGTGCTGGTTTGGTCCTATCGCTCAATCCACCACGTGTTATCTGTGATCGTGATACCATCCCTGTGGCTATGGGTTCCATCACCCTGACATTGCATAGCAAAGTATCCGTGCCTGCATCCGTTGTATTCATGCATCCCTATTACAACTTCGCCATTTTATCATTTGAACGTATCCCTGATCAAGTCTATTATGCACCCATTCAAGAGGATTCGAGAACATGGCAATTACCTAAACCAGGAGAATCCATTCATTATATTGGGTTGGATGGTAAATAAGGAGTACAATTAGCGGTGATGTGTATTCATTAAGGTGCATGTATGTAGGCAACAACCAAATCAGCCATCAGCAAGGAGCCATATCTTCTATTACAGGTGTTCGGTCACGAGAATGCCTGATACCACGTTATCGATCCGTGAATGTGGAAACAATACAGCTGGAACAAGATATGGAAGGACAAGGAGGGGTATTAGCAACCGAGGATGGATATGTATTGGCGCTGTGGATGACCTTTGCTACGGGTGAACAAGAAACCATACTTGGCCAACGACGAACGTCCAAGATGATGGGTGGTCTTCCAGTATGCTATGTTGCACCTTGCCTTGATGATGAAGAAGACGAGTACTTTACCTATGCATTGGATGTGGAATTTTGGACAATGCAGCTGGCGAATGCAAGGCAACTAGGCTTACCATCTAGTATCCAAGTTCAACCTGGTCAACAACGCGTGCTTTATGTCATGAGCAAAATGGATCCTTCCAGTCCTTCAGCCAAGGCACTTGAAGTGGGTGATATTGTTTTGGAAATCAATCATCAACCTGTTACTCGACTCACTGATCTCACACAATACACAAAACACGAGGCTCTTGAAATGGTACGTATTTGAAACAACAATGTATAGGTGCTAGGTATTGATGCATCCATTGTGCTACATAGACTATTTATCGAAATGGGACATTAATGCAATGCACCGTGCAAAGTACATTTTACGATGGTCGAGAAACGACTCGAGTCATTGGATGGCAAGGACTATTGATTCAAGATGCACCTATCGCTGCCAAGGAACAAACATGTGACAAGGTACCAACAGGTGTCTACATTTCGTCTTGTGCGCATGGATCACCAGCCCAAGCGGTGTTAAAAGCAGCTACTTGGATCACAGCCATCAATGGCAAGCACGTTGAAACACTGGATACATTTCTGCAACAAGTCGAAAGAATCCACAATAGCAAGGATGATCATGCTCGCGTCAAGTATGTGACCAAAAGCAATGTAGCCAATGTAAGCGTAGTCCGCTTGGATCGACATTATTGGCCTACCTGGCTTGTGGAAAAGGATCCAGAGTCTACAATGGGATGGCGATTGCACCAAAGCGACGAGAATCTAGTTGTCAGATGAGATCGTAACACAAGATCAAACATCGCCTGTACGCCACATACACAATTACACATATACATTTTCCACTTGTCAATGAAAAAAAGGAAACTTTATACTTTTTGCCAGGGTATACTATTAACAGCGAGGTGGTGGTAGTTTGCATGATGAAGTTTGCTATGGTACATGGGATGGATGAGGGAGAGGAAAGTATATGGAGGAAGATGCGTGACCAAGAGAAGAAATTAATACATGACTGATTTGAGGGTTTCGTAGGTAGGGAAAAAGATGCCACAAATGCCAAACCACCACATGCTGCGTGGCATAGCACCTGCAAAGAATTCCCGGTATACGCGGATAGGAGAACCTTGTGCATTGCGATACATGTTTTGCGCCACAGAGACTACGGATACTGCTTGGCGTTTCTTTTCAGTGATCATTCGTGTGCGGAGAACATCCATAGGTGTCGTAAAGTAACCAGCCAAGAAACCACTGACACCACCATACAAGATGGATCGCATGGTAGGGATATCGGCTTCCCATTCTTCAAAGGCAGCATGAGCAACGACATGGTGGTGTTGTTGGTGCATACGTTGAATCCAATCCCTTCGTACAGATCGATGATGGAATGCTTTAAAGTTTTCATAAGAGACAAGCAAGATGACCATAAAAGGTGAATCGCGTGCAGCAATAGCCCAGAATCCTCTAAAGAGACCACGGGGTCCTTCTTCTTTGAGTGTTTGTTGAATGACATAGGAGGCGCTGACGCGATGACCGGGAGCAGCAGCAGAAGCATAATGATCGGTTTGAAGTTTGGCTGTAACGACTTCTCGAGGCACTTTGATAACACTGGAAGCGAGATCACCCAACACGGCTGACAAGGCAGTGGCAGGAATGGCATAGCGTTTGTTGTTTTCGTTCACCAGTTGGCTCTTGCAAAATTCATACGTGCTAAAACGTGCACCTCCTTGGCCTGCAGCACCAAGCGCAGAAACGAAAAATCCCTTGCCCAAGCTGCGAAGCGTCTCACGAGTAAATACTTTACGGAGCGAATGATTGGGATCGGCTTGGATGCGGGTTTTAATCGTATCGAGAGGATGCATGCATGAATACGACAACGACAAGGCAGTGGCACCAGCAACAAAATGGTCTAGAATGAATGGATTAGAATACATCATCATATGAATAAATGTCAAACTACATACATTTGTAAAGCTCGGAGGCTGTGTGCTGATGTTGTTTGCTAAAGGCGGATACGCTGCTCATGGAAGAAGATAGGCTATTTTCTCAAAGAGAGTAAGAGAGAGAGAGAAAGAGAAAGGGACAACAATAAAGGAAACGGGAATTTTGCAAGAGTTATCTAGGGGTTGGGTTTGTTGGGCTTGCTTTATATCATGGAGGGATGTTGCAGTGAGTCAGGGTTATATCCAATCAAAATGGTTAAAGAAGTTTTGTCAAGGATGGCTCACTCATCAAAGTGCAACCTGATTGGATCATCATCTGGATCGAAAAAGTCCTTGACTCAGTTGGATGAATTTTGGGATTGGACACGAGTTGACGTGACATTCAGGGGTCGTTAACGCTGATACGCTCTCTCTCTATCATACCATGGCTACCCCATATGCTAAATGACAGCTTGTTGTACTGCATCTATGTAATGGTACAATGCATCGTCATACCTAAATGTGACGGTGTCCTCGTAACCTCCTCCTCTCTTTAGGTCTCCTTTCCTTCCATAGGCGTAATTGGAAAGTAATGCTGAGCCTTAAGATGGCTACTCAAATGGCAACAAAAACGAACGCAGCTGTAACATGCAAAGTATGGTGTAAAGATGGAAGATGTATTTCAGTGGCATATTTGGAGCGATAAGCGGACTACAAATTTGATAAGTACTAAATGCATCCATCTCAGATCTATCTTAGGATGACACTTGTTCTTGACAAACGTGAAGGGTTAACAGCAGCAACGGGGGAACGATAGGATGGTCTTTGATGTGTTCACTCTCAAAGGGAAGAGGATCGATCGAGCTTACGGTTACGCATTCCCTCTCATCTTGCCTCCATGTGTATGAGATCAGCAACCTAGCAGCCCACGAGAAGTAGTAAGCGAATCACGGTAGGATTGCGACGATGGACTTGGGGATAGACTACTGATGGAAAGTGGACCTTGCAATTGTCGAAGGTTGTGGCATCCGGTTGTGAGCTGCTTAACTTGTCAACGAGCGATATCGGCGGTGGTATCATGGATACGGTTGGTTGGTATCATGGACAACTTGTTTCGACGAACGCAGCTCTTGGAACCTTTTGCAACAATGACATAGGATTATCGTATGGAGATAGCAATCGATCAAAGAATAAATCAACATCCACCATGTTACTACGTCCCTCCTTATTGAGACGTTCTCTGATTCATTTTGTTCGTTGTTTCTTTGTACTCGGGTGCTATTGATTGTTTAAGGGAATGGTTTACACTTGATAATGGGACCCTACATTGGCTCTTTCAAAATCGATTTGGATAGAGATACCATATAGGTACCTCCTGAGATGCATATGCAAAAGTTGGATTTTCAATGGCACCCTTACTACAGCCTCGCATGGCGGCCTCCAAATCTCTGCATGGTACGTACGTCTTGAGCAGTTCGAATCATTGATCGGGGACTAGAATGGCAATGAAGCTGGCATGCATTTCCACAAAATCATAAAGTTTCCAATGATCTGGATGAGCAAGCAAGGCTTATTCCAACAAAGAGAGAGAAAGTCTTTGCAACCACCCCTTGTTAGCTCCCTTGCTATGATACGAGAAACTTGTCCAATAAATAATGGTAATGTTTATAGCCCGCAGAATGAGGATGATGATCTAAATAGGCATGTGACAAGAAAAACAAAGATGTAAATGGATGACAATGGGGACAAGAATGGGTTGGATAATGGGCAGGGTGAGAAGTAGTTACTAGAAATGAGTCATTCCGAGGGTGATTGACTGTGTTTTTCATCATCAGCCATCGTCGGGCATGAAAGACAAAAGGACGTTCGCGATTTTTTGTTATCTCTCTCGCTTTCTTTCTCGTTTTCTACTACTTCTTGTACATACTCTCCCCTTTATCTTATATATAAGCTTTATCAATGGAAGATCTTCGTGTCACCGGTTACAACGCATTGCTCACTCCTGCTTACCTTCAAGAAGAGCTCCCAGCCGTAAGGATCCTTTTTTTGACAGATGCTATTTTCCAGAAAGCTAAAATTTTTTTTTGTCACCAGAGCAAAAAGTCAGAAGAGACCGTGCACAGTGCACGTCAAGAGGCTGCCAAGATTCTTCGTGGTGAAGATGATCGTTTGATTATCATTGTGGGTCCTTGCTCTATTCACGACGTTGATGCTGCCAAGGATTACTGTAAGTGTTCCCCCCCAACAAGGATCAAGAAATAGAAGGCAACGTTTAATTAACACACACGTATAGGCAATCGTTTACTTGCTGTCAAGGAGCGTCTTTCAGGTGAATTGTTGATCATTATGCGCTCGTACTTTGAAAAGCCTCGTACCACTGTTGGCTGGAAAGGCTTGATCAATGACCCCGATATCAACAATGGCTACAACATCAACAAGGGTCTTCGCGTGGGTCGTAAGCTTTTGTGCGAGTTGACTGACAAGGGCATGCCTGTGGCTGTTGAATTGTTGGACACTATCTCTCCTCAATACTTGTCTGATCTCATTTCGTGGGGTGCCATTGGTGCACGTACCACTGAATCGCAATTGCATCGTGAGTTGGCATCGGGTTCCTCGTTCCCAGTGGGTTTCAAGAACGGCACTGATGGCAACGTGCGTATTGCTATTGATGCTATCGGCTCTTCCTCTGCACCTCATCACTTTTTGGGTGTCACCAAATCCGGCACTGTCAGCATCACTCACACTACCGGTAACCCTGATTGCCATGTCATTTTGCGTGGTGCCAACTCGGGTCCCAACTACAGCGCCGAACACGTGTCTCAAGCTGTAGCTGCATTGGAAAAGGCTGGCGTTAGCAAGAGCATCATGGTCGATTGTTCCCATGGCAACTCCTCCAAGGATCATCGCAACCAACCCAAGGTGGCACATGATCTCGCTCAACAAATTGCTGCTGGTAACAAGTCCTTGGTGGGCTTGATGATCGAATCCCATATCAACGAAGGCAAGCAATCTGTACCCGCTGAAGGTCCTGCTGCATTGAAATACGGCGTTTCCATTACCGATGCTTGTGTCGATTTCGATACTACCGTAAAGATGCTCGATGAATTGGCTGATGCTGTCAAAGCACGTCGTTCCGCTGGTGCTCAGTAATCCCCACCAATCTCTTTTCTTCATCATTAGAACGCGCATCATACCCTTCCATTTGTCTTTGTTTCATCCCCCATCTTCTTCTTCCCCCACTTCCTCTATTTCCGCCCCCATCAGCATTTTTAGACATCAATAACAAAAAGCAACAATGAACAATACTTGTACAATGAACCACATGAGTAAAACCAGTTATGGGCTGCTCTTTTTTGAATGATGGATTTCTTATCACCTGCCCTAATGTATGCATAGACAACATTGCTCCCCATCACTTTATCAGCTCATGCATCATGGATCATCCCACGAAATCCCCACGCCCACCATGCACAATAAAAGGATGTTGTCGCCGCCCATCATACTCCCACACGTCTCTTTCCTTTCCTCTGCCTTACTTCTTTGATTGTTTACAAGGCCAAATTTCCCAACGTTTGTGTGTGTCCCATTTCTTGCAAACTTTGTGAATAAGCGCTGATCTTTGTGGTCATTCATAGTGCTTTATTTTTATCCTACTCTCATTGTCGTTGTATTGCGATATTGTATTCTTGTAATGAGGTAAAGCCTGATCAAGTTTCTTGATGAGCCACTACTCATACACGCTACCTTGTTACTTTCGATATAGCTATCTCTCCGTGAAGCATCTGCAAAAGTTGGTTTCGGTGCCATGTTCTAAGTCGAGTGCTGAAATTGGCACGGTGCACACGACTATGCAGGTTGGCAGGAGCCGCCTTTTTCAGGTTCCAATGGTGGCATAAGGGGAATCACTCTCAGCCGTAGGACATCCGTGAGCGATGGCGAGAAACAAGCTATGACGCAGTCTCATGCATCCATCAATTATCGATGGCACTTTATGCAAACAACGAATTGGCTGTGGCCAAGGTAAAGCCACAATATCAAGCTTTGAACTGCTGGCTCATTGCCACTGATCTCATCCGTATCGCAACGGTTTCCAAGGCTGCGTCGGATATCTACAAATCAAAGGCGACATTTTCATTCCTCGTCGTCGGTAAGCTTCTTTACGCAGCCCTCCCCCCACCATTAGTATCATGTACTCATTTTCTTTTTTACACGCAGGAAAACACGCGACATTTTACGTTCTTAATCGCCATCAAACTCACCTGTACACGTTGACCGAAATTGCGCACATCCAGCTCCCAGTGGTCCTTTCGCGACATACCACTCTTCATCGTGCAACTTTAGCGCCATCAAAAGCGCTACTCACGAAACCAAACAACCATCACCCGCAACATAGTCAAGGTCATTGTACAGTATGCTTCCTGAATATGGGCAAAAGCGGCGATCATGGCTATACCAACCATCCATCCACACTTACCGACGACTATATGATGCAAAATGCGAGGCCTTGCGAGCAACAGCAAAGGCTCGCGGGAAACGAATTCTGTCACAAGTCATTACAGCCATTAACTAATCTTCCCCCTTCACACAAATGTTTATTTCTTTCTTCTGTACATACACCTTTCTTATGGCATGATAATCTTTCGCCTATGTTTATTTTGTATTATAAAACCTTCTTGGTCTATGACTATTCTTTAACATTTGCTTCTTTGGTATGCATACACCCTTTTGTGATCATCCTTCCATTAAAATGGTGGATTGTTCCCATGGCAACTCTTCCAATGTTGTCAAAGCACGTCGTTCTGCTGGTGTTCAGTAATAATCCCCTCCAATCCTTTTCTTTCTCATCATTAGAACACGCATGTCAATCCCCCATCTTCTTCTTCCCTACTTCCTCTCTTTCCGCCCCATCAGCAATTTCAGACATCAATAGCAAAAGGCAGCATGAGTAAGATCATTTATGCGTGCGAACTTGTGTCACCCGATATAACGTAATTCTTAATGGCTGAGTATGTCTATCTCTTCTCGTTTCTCACACTCCATCGCACTCATCGCGTCAACATGGCAATGCATCGCTTGGATGGAAAGGTCGCTGTTATCACTGGTGGCGCTCGTGGACTTGGCAAAGCTGTAGCTACCGCTCTCGTGGATCGTGGTGCAAAGGTGATGATCGGAGATCTCTTAGACGAACAAGGTACTCAAACGGTCAACGAGCTTAATGCACGGTAAGGTCGACTACTTCGTGTGGTCATGCAAAATGGATCATAGTAGGAGCTCATCATTGATGATCATTAGTGTCGGTGGTTCCAAGGTGGCAGCTTACTTGCATACCAATGTCGTTTCATATAAGGACAATGTCACGCTTTTTCAGCAGGCTGAGAAGGAATTTGGTGGTGTTGATGTGAGTATAAGAGAGAGATGGGAAAACATTGTGCTCGAATTGACGTTCATGTTCATACTACTTTTAGATCGTGCATTTGAATGCTGGCATTATTGGTGGATCGAAGATGGCCTTTTCTCCTTTGGATGGTAAGTATGTAGCATAGGAGCTCTTTTACAACAACAGTACTCGATGCTGATTCTACTTATCTATGTAGATGAGCAAGATGAGAAGGTGATGATGGTAAACACCATAGGTGTCATGAAAGGGACCAAGGTTGCATTGTTGCATTTGGCAAAACGAGGTGGCGGTGTCATTGTATGCACGTCGTCGGTGGCAGGTTTCCATGTTGAGTAGGTTGATCACATTCGTGCATGATGGAATGGACTTGTAACACATTTCATATATGTAGCCCAGAATTGCTCGCATACAATGCATCCAAACATGCCTTGATCGGTTGGGTTAGGAGCTTCACCATGATGCCAGCTGTGTGTAACGTGCGTATCAATGCTGTTTGTCCTCATGTCATGTGTAAGTGTTTATCATCAAGGTGGTATTTAGTATACTACGGGACTCATTGTTGTATTGCGTATAGTGACGGATATGGTAACCAACGAACCAGTGAGTGAAGCATCGCTTGCCATTCAAAAGACATTACCACCAACATCGGTTGAATCAGCCGTCAATGCCGTGCTCCAGTTGATTGATGATCCATCAGCCAATCGTAAGGATGACGAATCACACTCGATTTTTTTTTATTCTTGTATTTATATGGGTGATGGTGCATACGTAGGTAAAACCTTGATGGCATTACCAGGAGGTATCATTCGCGAAGAGCCGTCGTTAAGATTGCCAGGTAAGCACCACACATTTCGCTTCACATTGATACGCATACTCATGGATGGTTTTTTATTATGCATAGCCGAGGCTACAAATGAAGCACTCAGAAAGGAGCTAGCAAAAACGATCCCAGCACGTGTTCAACGATACAAGGAAGAATTGGCTGATGCAATGAATCGCTATTTCAAGTCTCGCCTTTGAATGGTCCCATGAATAAATGTAGGCTGGTGATACCCATTAAATAAATTCCTTTGCCGAGTTGGATAGCAATGTCGAATGTCTATCAGTCATACCCACACAATAATGTTGAGAATGTAGTAAATGGATGGAGATGTATCAATGGATGTCGCCAGCGAATCATCGTATCTACCTTATTCGGCTTATGTTGTCATGCAGTGATCAAGGGGAAGGTTACCAGCATACAAAACATACGTAGATCCCACATAGCAGTCGAGAACATGATGATGCTCTTGTTATAACATTATTGAGCAGATCTTTGATGATTGTAATAATAACTTTTTAGCTGTGGACCCCTGTTTAGATACCGTTTTATGGAAACAACGTGAAACATGCATTCATTTAGGCAAGGTGTTGTGTCCATTTTCCCGTGAATGTGGTCCGTGAGCCAAAAAGACGTTCCATTCAAAGACATGATCCGATCATCTACCACATACATGTATACTTATTACACTAGTGGATTACGAATGTTTAATGTTATGATCGTTTTACGATTGAGGATGATAGGTGGGTGCCACTGTACCATCAAAAGAAGGTCAAGATACTTTGGAAGAAAATTGAAGGATCATGGGAACTTAGAATACAGTAACGGAAGTGCTGTAAGAGGAAGTGCATCCCACAATCATAATAATACCTTATTTCTCAGCAACACCTTCCACAAAGACGCATGTTATTAATACCTCGGTACCTGCAATTCACGTAAATGACCTATCGTATTGATTTTGTGTGGATGCATTGTTTGGCAGAGGCAAGTATCTGTAACAAAGAATGAATCTCGACGACTTTGGATACTCATTAGCATGATATCACCAGGTTACACAAAGCTGGAAAGCCATCGAAGCCCATAGCCCATACAAAATTTGCAGCTATCTATCTCTTGCCATCCCCTATCTGATATGCGATAGATATCAGGGTCCGGCTTTATCATGGCGACCACCCACCTTTCCCCTTTTTTCTTTCCTTAATGTTCTCCTTCCACCCGATGACCAAGCTGTGCAACGAGCCATCATCATTTTATATTCTTGGTAGCAAAGTAGTAGTAGTGGCCAGGTCAAAATCGAGTGCTATGTACATAGAATGGTTGATCTAACCACAAATGTGAAGGATGAATGATGATGAGCATCGGCAGTCATATCAATGAGTGATCTAAGCTTATATAAGTGGAGAGCAGCATAAAGCATAATATGCATAAACAGCATTTACAGGGTGCCCGGGTTGATGATGCTCATGTGACAGATGTTGTTTTTGATATGCGAGCGAGAACAGACTTGTCTTTTGGTTACCCTTGAACATCCATGTTTTGCGTTTGTATACTTTGATCTACAAAAGGATGCAGTTAATAATAAACGGGCATGTTGGACATGTGAAGCGGTTACTATTGCGAGCAAAAGATTTTCCTTGTGTGCAAAAAGTACAAGAAAAGCTCAGAAACAAGGGGAAATTTTGGGTGATGGGGCAAGGGGGACGGACCACCTGAGCTGCTCAAGGGCGAACATTTCATTGGATGACCCCATCTTATCTGCCTATTTCTTTATGCACTATTAGTTGCACACCATGAGATCTCCGCTAATACAAGAGAAGAGAGCACACATACACCCGCAGCAAATTTCCACCCACACACAAGAAGTCTAGAGAGAATGTGGGTGTTCTTACGAATGGTGACTCACTCACGTGCTTCCAATGGGAAACAAATCGAAAACGAATTTACACACACACGCACATACACACACACATACGCATACATCATTTGGCGATAAAATGAGAAAGCATTCAGGGGGGGAAGGTAAGAGTAACAACGAATCGTGGTGAATGAGCCATTAAAATCTGTCGCAAATTGTGCCATCGCATCAGAAATTTTTGGTGAAAATGGTGTGTCCTGCAGCCAACCCAGTTATCACGCCATGGGCCGGGTTCAGTGGAAATTTTTGTGTCTTTTCAAACCCCCCACTTCCCAAGCTCTCCCCCCAACACACGAGTAAGATATAAAAAGGAGATGCAAGGTGCTGTTCTTCCAGCTTCGTTTCCTTGACTTTCTTAAAGCACTCACAACAACATGGATTTGGATACCAATTGGTGCCCTGTTTGCGATAAAGCTATTCATCCTTCATTGGTAAGCGTCAACAACATGCCATGATTATTGAAAGAAGTATATCTCTAACATCTCATTGCTGGTAACAGGAATCGCTCTACTGTTCACAAGAATGCCTACAATACGATGCATTGCAAAGGAACCCACTCTTGGGATACGACTTTAAAGACTTTAAGGATTTCTTACGTCCTTCACCATCAAGACAGCAGCCTATGCAACATCAACAACCTCGCACGCCATTGTCACTTGTGGTTGCACCATCATCCTCATCACAACAACAATCACCATCAACGGCACCTCTATCTCCATCCTCGTCTTCCATTTATAGTAATGATTCCTCAAGTGCCGAGTCACCACTATTGCTCACCCCAAGATCACAACCACCGATCCTGAATGGTAGTCCACCTAAGCTCGACCTTGGTTTATCGTATTGCAATTACCATCATCATCATCAACATCAACAACCTACCCATATTGCAAATAGGGCAGCAGGCGTGCCCTGAAAGAAATGAGACGACGTCATTCTGCAAATCACAACACACACACAAACATACCTCTTTGGCTCCCGAAACACCCGCCAAATCTTGCCAAATGCATTTGTTTCCCTTTTATCACGCACATACATACATGCACATTATGCATCCTCTCTCTCTTGCCAAACAACACGAAAACAAAAAAAAGCATCACACCTATACCCCATCACACATCCTCCCCAACACCTTGTACAGCAGCAGTTTTTTCCTTTTTCTTTTTTACATAAACTAGTAATAATATCATGAAACAACGCGGCATGTCCACGTGTTGAGATCACAGGAGGGAAGGATCGTGTTCTTATCTCTTTTGTGCCTGCTGCTGCATATAACCACCAATACGGATGGAGCTTGTGTCTTTTTTTTTCTTGCTCAATTAAGCCTTAGTACTACACCAAGGGTCACAGGTCGAAGAAAGAACCACCCAACTTGAGCTATAGAGCTGACCATGGGGCTGGTCAGCACATAGACTGGGATGCTGCCGATCCACCGGTTGTCTTTGTCATCTTCGGAATAACCCTTGAGCATAATTCTTAATGCACCACGTGGTGTGGTGGACATATACACACACGCCCACCATTATTACATACATCGACCACAACAAGCGTTCTGCTACTACCACCATGCCCTATGTATTGAATGGGCATCCGCTGCTGATAAAGAAAAATGTACTTCATCCTAGTAGCAGCATGCTCCAATAATAATACGAGAGCATGATTCTGTCACATTTTGATACCACCATAGGACACGATACATTCCTTCTTAATCGGGGAGTCATTCTGCAACAGGGTGAAATGATAAGCATTATTCTCTATCGATATCTGATACGTAGTCCGCTATCTCCATACATACATCATGAGTCAATTTTTCTTCATGGTACGGTAAACACAGCAGGTTAGCGCTGCTTTGCATATAGTAGCTCGTGTTTGCGTATCTACAATGATAACAACAACGTAGCAACCTTGTTGGTGGAAAGCAGCAGCAGCAGTTTCTGGATTTCAATCGTGGTGATCGTCAACCAAGCAAATTTCTTAAAGGTGGCACGCAAATCAAAAAAGTCCTGGTGGCGTGCAGGATGCAACAATGTCTTTATGATATTGGATAATCGGTCTAGTATTATGCTAACAATACCAATGCAGCATGGTTAAATCATATCACGCACATGAACAAAGGGCAATTTTGATCAATGGAATGTTTCAAACATATCCAACATGGTGCTATGCCGTTCCTACAAATGCTTGAAAACTTTGATGGGCATACCTAATGGGCGGGATTGGGCTGGGTTGTATGTCTTTATAGGCACAGCCACAGCTTTTGGGATCCTTCATCATCTTCTCAGCCTTCTTCGTGACAGCATTCACGGATGTCTCGCCGCGCCCTTTTTGGCTTCCAGCTATTGCGGATGATCCATCAATCGGTGGATACATAGAGGACCACCATGCAGCTTGTCAAAATGATGGGCCACCCCCCGTTTATCCGTACTTTTGCCGATTCTATGGACGCGTGGATCATTGTTGGGGATGAGGATCGATTACCATGTGTGCTACATCAAGATAGGCTCTTCGATCTGATGAGACGCATGCAACACAACATACACTCCCCCTGATCCACAAACTCGGTAGTGGGTCGCTGTTCCTGAACTCAGGCTTGTTGCTGCCGACAGCCTTGTCATGATTGAAAATGCATAAAAAGAATGGGACGTTGTATCTTTCATTGTCTTCAAGAGACAACATGCGTATATGAAAAAAGATACGTTCGTGGGGATGAAGTATACCTGTACTTGCCCAAGAACGTAGTATCAGATCACAAAAAGAGTGCAAGGTGGTCGACCATGTAGCGAAAATTTGAGCTCAAAATCATCTTGTGGAAGAGTGGCTGAATGGCAAAAGCTGGTGGGATCCTTATCAAATCACCTAAATAGGTAGCTTCAGGTCAACAAGAAGGACCACTAAGAGCGTTGTATGAACATAGGTGGCTGATGTGCAGCTATCAGCGTTCTCAAATGTAGACTAAGGATGGATTGACAAGGGATGTTGCCGTAATGATGTACGTGTATGCTTTCTTTTTGGAATCCAAGAAGCTGTAGATGCATGATGCTGCGTGTTGTGTGTGTGTGTGTGCGCCGTATACTGTCATTCAAATGTGACTCTTTTGAAGCTGAGATTTGGATGACACGATATGCTTCATGTTATATTACCAATTGACGTTGATGAAAAGTCGTCATCGTATTGACGTTGTGCGAAGGTGATGAGAAGAATGACAACATCTGTGGGTGGCCAAAGAGGAGGAGCAATGCATACCTCATTGGTCGATTTTGCCACATCCAATCGGCGCTAATCCAAATAGGAAAGCGCAAACAACAACTTTGTTCCTCCACCACTACTAGGTATTAAATGTGTGCGTGTGTGTGTGTGTGTGTGTGTGTACGTGTGGCAAACGCTTCCATATCTTTCTTTATTATGCATGACATGGAACATGGTCGAAACAGAAAACAATCGAAAAATTTCTTGGAACAAGGAAATGCTGCTAGCCTATAAAGGTTGCCACTCAGCAGCAGCAGCAGCAGCCGATGTGAGAGCTGTTGTGGCGTGTAGTAGTATATTTGTGGGGAAGGGTGTGCAATGAGAAAAAACGCCTTCATCTCTTTTCGTCATTTGAATGATAGCACCATCTCTTTCCCACCACTACCGCCATTAGAGATTTTTCTGTTTTTCATCAATCTGCTGAATGTGAAAGCGCATATACATGGTATCAGTGAATTGACGAGCGTGGGTAATGGATTCTCGACTCTTTTGTTACAAATGACGCAAAAGGCAAAATGGCCTCTTTGTTGTGCACAACATACACAATACGACATGCATCTTCGTTTTAATCCCCTTGGCAACCATACCCGTTACACATACATTACGACTGGTTTGTAAGCCAAGGTCATCTCCGCCACGTCAAAAGGAATAGTAAAAGTGAAAAGACGAGGCCCACCATAAATAAATTCGCTGTGTGTGGGAGAGGGCCAAAAAATAAAGAAAATGTGGTACATGCACTACTGGGTTTTTCTCATCCGAGAAAACGGGTTGACGATCAGTTGTTCTTTTTTGGCGGGCGTATGCAATGCACAATGACAAAAAGGAGGAGTCATCCATCTTTGTAATGTAATGGATGCAAGAAGAAAGGAAGTAGGCGGGAGGGGGGGGGGAGGAGAGATGCAACAAGAACCAAAGCATCAGGTAAGATGGGGTTGAGCAGCAGCTCTTCTGGGAAAGTATCATGTGCGGTATATAAAGAGAGATGAGCTTTCAGCCTTTTGCTTGGCTATCACGCATGATTCGTGTGGGGTAAAAAGGGAAAGTGCCTGGTTCCCGTGCATTTGATTTAAGGTTCAAGATAAGCAAGGTCAGAGAGAAACAAGCAGCCAAGATGACAACAGTAACAAGTCCTGGTGCAAATGATCCTTCCAGGTCCTTTAGTAATAATAGCCACACACACACACGCAAATGTATATATATCATCTCCACTATGTTGGTTGTTACTCCCTCTCCTTTTTCCACACGCCGTTTCGGAACCATCATTTTGGTTCTCGGACCGGTATTAAAGCACCGTGCATCCGCTGCACACTGCAAAGTAACAAAAGAAAAAAGACCGCTATATCTTAAAATTCATATTGGGATTCAAGAGAGAGAGGGTGAAAAAGAGGTAGGGTACCAATCAGGTCCCTGTTGTTCCCACCCACAAGAACAGACCAATGGCTGCTGCTTGATTCGGGAAATCATTTGCCAGCATGGGGGAGAAAGAAGACTCTGATCGTTTGTTGTTGGTGATATGAGATTACTCTCTCAAGCTTGTTCTGTTTTGTTGTGGTCTTCATGTGATTGATCTTTGATCAACCCCCACCCATCCTATCTACACTATAAGAAAATTTCCATACAACCCTATACACATCATCCATGCTTACAACACCATCATTCTCCGATGATGCTTTTGAGTATTGGGGGTGCCAATTGACCACTACAATCATCGTTGGCATGCATATCATAAAAACCTGTTATCATCTCTTTCACGTCATTTCATTTGAAGCTTATGTGTGTTGTGTGTCTTGCATGTGTTTGTGCCTTGTTACGTTATATTTACGAGGCACATTTGAACATCTACATTGGTGGATTACTCACGCAAAAACTGTCATTCCCAATGTAAAAATGCACCAATTAGCTGATATCTGATAGCAATGCATGATCTCACCCACCAGCAGCAGCAGCAGCCCTTTTTGGGTTTGTGCAGAGTACCACCAATTAAAATGAAGCAAAAGGTGTTTTGGCTCCGTTTCCATGATGGATACTTAAAAAGGAAGATGCCTTGGAGATGACGATGAACCTTGCAGGTACCCGCGTAAAGGTGAGGCAAGATAAGCTGTGACGTTGGTGTGTGGCATAAAAGGGAAATCTAACCGGTCAAGGTGTCCCCCTTCCTTTCCACTTGTGCTCTTTCCTTTCATCTCAAGCGTGCCTTTTTCTTTCCCCCCTCGCACACACACATACACACACACACGCTCGCTCTCTCTTTCTTTCTTTTCGATCTACACACACACACTCAACATTCCTCTTTTATACTCTTCACTCCGCTAGAAAAAAAATGTCAGATCTGTCGTGGTGTCCAGTTTGCGATAAAGCCATTAATGCCTTTTCGGTAAGCGGAGAGAAGAAGAGCAGCAGCAGCACACGGACCATTGTTCATTGACATCATGAATGTTTTGCAGGATTCATTGTATTGCAGTGAACAATGCCTTCGAGCTGATGCGCTTCGTAATCATCCATTGTTGGGCTACAATTACGAAGAATTTGTCGATTTCCCTCGACCTGCTTGCGCTTCAAAGAGAAACAACAACACCACCACGTTGTCCATGTCTTCGTCAATATCATCATCGTCATCCTTGTCATCTACCAACAGCAGCAGCAGCAGCAATAATAATAATAACCATTGCAACACTACCTCCATGTCATCATCACCTTGTGTCTCTCCCACGTTGACAGCAGCAAGTTCAAGTTCTTCCAGTACCACGGCTACGTCGATAGCATCGTCATGGCGATCTTCCAACAATATCGAGCAACATTTTACCCCGCCAAAGTTTGACTTGTGTGATACCACAGGTCGGAATGCTGCTGGTGCTCTTGCCACAGCTCATGGTGGTGGTGTTACTACCATCCATCATCATCCATACTATTCCCATCATCCTCGACATATGAAAAGTTCACGTTCTTGATTGATTGGCGCAATCAACAACATCATCATTAACCATCATTTTTTTATGTATTCTCATATTCCCCTCCTCTCTTCTCCTTGCCGAATCCTTTGTTGCTCCTTGTCTTCATTATTTACTACAAGACCACCACCACGCTTGATATACCAAATGCTATCTCTTCCCCTTATCTGATCCTCTCCTTTTTGTACGCGTACGCGACAACAGCAGAGAAAAAAACAACACACCCACAAACACACGACATTATCTCTATGCAAAAAGTGAAAGAAAACCCATCCAATTATTATATCAACCTGCATCATCCACCCAAAAAAAGACTTCATACCCCCATTCCCTCTCTTTATTTCCACACCCCCCTTTATCTCTTCCCCAGCTATTTCTGTATATATATGAGACTCTCGAAAAAAAAGTATCCAATTGGATGCACGAATAACAGACCTCTCTCTCTCTCTCTCTTGTTCTATGGAACTCTACGTTACACATGACCTCATCATCTCTTACAACATTGCTTGTTTATGGTAAACAGCGCATGTCCTACACGGGTCACGTCCACCTACTTTATAGAAACGCTACTACCACCATCATGCAAAAAATCATCATGCCCGTGACCCGTGTTTGTGGCTATGGTGTCATCTACGCAACTTTTTGCATTATACTGTACTGACCCGATGATGATGTTAAGTGTGCCACACACACACACACATACGGCACATGTACGAAAAAAGAATCATTTGCTTGGCAACAATGGAAAAGCCGAGGAACGACAACGACGACGTGATGGCTGCACGTGTGTCCATTGGGGGGGTGGGGAAAGGGTCGAGGAGGAGGAGGAGGCTGATGATGTTCCCTTTTTATATCCATTTTCTTCTTTCTACCAGCACATGTGTGGCGGCATGACAATTGCTCAGCAGCGAGAGAGAAAGAGAGAGAGATTCATGCACGTTCTCTATTGTATGCATATAATAACGACTAATTTTATTGGCTATTAGGTTGTTTGAACCGTGAGCCCAACGTACACAGATCAGGGGTGGAATCCAGGGGTGAAGGGAGAGAGAGAGAGAGAGATCACCTATTCTCATTGGGGTAATAAAGGAGTAAGATAGAGAGAGAGAGAGAGAGAGAGCAAGAGCGAGAGCGAGATACCGACACACTATCCACTAGGTAATAATAGCACCTTATTCTTCTCTTCACCTTTTCTTGCGCATGACATGTCCTTTATGAATGACGATCCAGTGAATCGTACCAACGTGGGTCGCATAGCATATTATACTGATCAAGTGCACAACTATGAATTCCGTGTGGAGCACAAGAATGGGTCGACCGTCATTTCACCTCGCGATCCGGGTCAACGTACAGAGCTCAAGATTGGTATTTTGTTGCCATTCCACCAGACATCTGACAATGTGACACGCGAGTTGACAATCAGGTAGATAGAGTGGTGGTGTGTGTGGGTGTGTGTGTGTTGTGGGAGAGAAAAAGAGAGTTGTGATGGTGGTGGCCTATGCAGCTGACGACAGGGGACACCATAATGTAGTGGTACTTCGGCTATTCGCATGGCAGCTGCCGAGATCAACACACAACAAAGGATACCAGGTGCCTATGTAACATTGATTGAAAAGGATTCATTTCCTCAAGCTCTGGAAGGTCAAGAAGCTATCACCCAAGCTGTGGTGTCGGCCATTTCGCTTGTGCAACAAGGGGTCATTGGTGTGATTGGCGACATTTCTTCTTCGTGGACAGCCCTTTCAGCATTAATTACTTCAACACTCGAGATACCTCAGTGCTCTTTTACTGCCATTGCATCTTCTCTTGCAGACCGTTCACAGTACAGCTATTTTTATCGCACCATCCCAACCGATTTGCTTTATGCTGATGCCGCCCTTTCATTCGTCGCAAGTCAAGGCTGGCCCTATATTTCCTTGCTCTATTCCAACGATGATTACGGCAATCAATGTATGTTATCTATATCTACGAATCATTCTTGCCGATGACTAATGGGAATCTACTAGTATCACAATATGCTGTCATGAAAGCCAAGAGCCAAGGCATTCTAGTGAATGGATATCAAAGCTTTTATGGCGAGAGCGATCCATTGCATCAAGTATCCGATGACATTGAAGAGTTGCTGAGCAATCCAAATTCACGCATTGTCTTTGTGGTGGCCCAAGATGAAGCCATGACAACAGCCCTCGTGGCAGCTGCCAATAAGGGTTACATGAATTCGGATCATGTATGGATATCGCTTGGACCTTTGCCTGATACAACAACGATCCAATCCTCTATCGATGGTTTCAATGCTATCTTACAATCACGTCAACAAGGCCAAACACATCAACAGCTTGATTGGTATGCCAACAGCGACGTTGCCAGTGAATCACTCCAAAGCAACCAAACCGGGAATTCAATGCGAGCCATCGATTACATTGCATGGACAACACAAGAATATCAACACCCAATCGATTATCCTACAGCATTTTCCGGTGGCATCTTTTCGTTTGCCCTTGGGATCAATCTTACTGGTTATGGACCTTTTGATCAATTGCAACACACATGGTCACAACTCGATCCTCAGCTGTAAGCAAATACTACAATGGGGTGGATGGCCTATCTCATGCATGTGTCAATTAGGTATCCATCCGCTGGTAATGCATCTCGAGCCTCTTCCAATGTAGCTATGGCCTATTCTTGTTTATGGTCCATGGCAGATGGCTTTCGCAAAATCGTATCGGGATCATCCAACATGACACAAATGTTAAATCAGCTGGTTACACGCCAATTGGGCGATGGCTTTACTCCCACGGCTTTCAACACTGGAGACAATGGCCCTGATGGACCCATGATCTTTAATGAAAATGGTGATCGTGCAGTTGGGTACGTAGTTGCATCATCATCATCGACCTCATGATGACTTAATCGCCCTTTTCCATTATTAGCAATTTTCGTGTGCTCAATATCCAACATGGTCAAGAAACCCAAATTGGCACCATCTTTGCAGGCAAAATCAACTTGACAGAGACACCTCTTTATTATGGCGGCTCATTGATGGTATGTGGGTAGGAAAGCAAAGAATGGCTTAGGGCTGATTCAAGATCAATTGCAGGTACCTACAGGCTTGCCAGCAAAAACATGCATCAATCCAGGCTATCATACTCCCATTTCACTCGTCATTGTCGCATTTACAGCATTCGGTGTGTTTATGGCTCTTCTCGCTGCTTTATTAATTACCATTCGTCGACGTCATCTTGTATCCAACATATCCAGGTACGAATGTATACAAGCGACAATGTGACGAGATGTGATGGATTCGCTAACAAATGACAATGCATGCATAGCCTTTTATCTTGTCTCTTGGAGCTCCTTGGGTTTATCTTCATATATACATCCGTATTCTTCTTCTCAGCAGATCGCACATTGATGGATTGCTTTATTATCCCCGTATCCTTCCATATTGGCTATACATTACTACTTGGGTAAATTGTATGATCCATCGCTCATGCGTATATCCATTAACTCGTGTGTATCATTTTGCAGATGCCTTAGTCTCAAGTTGTACCGCATTTATGCAGTGCACAACAACATTTACTTGAAAAAACCGATCGTCACGGACCGGCAATTGCTACGCGTATGCCTTGGTGGATTACTTATCACAGGAGTAAGTTGTGTGTGCGACTCGATGGCCTTTATGATTGCTGATTCCTATTTAGATTGCATTAGTGATTTGGCTGCCTGCAACAGAGGTGCAAACGCTTAGTGTACCTGTAACTTTGACAACCTATTTTGTGCGATGTGATTATGAAGGCGGTGTGCATAGCATGCTTGTTGCATTGATCACGCTGGTGGCTGCTCTCTTTTTGGCAACAGCTGTCATGTTGGCTATCCGTACACGAGCAATACCCAAGAACAAGCCAAAGTATGCGGAATGTCGGCATATCAGTCTTGCCATCTAGTAAGTTGTTGTTGTTTCTAAAGGGTTTCCTTATTAACATGACAACCTTTAGCAACATTTTCTTTTCATCGCTTATCGGATTCACTGTATTTCATTCGGCAACCGACTACTTTACTCGGCATTATCTCTCGGCCGCAATGATCGTATGGGGAGCCACCTTTTCGTTATTGATTTTGTATTTGCCAAAGCTTCATACAATTTACATCAAGGAGCGTGCACGAAAAAACGTGACAACAGGACGCATGTCAAACACACGATGGAACAATATGAACAACAACGGTCCACAACCACCGCCATCACCAGGACCACCACGTGCATTTACGAGTACAACAGGAGGTGGTGATATCATCAGCATCAATCGTATGCTTGCTTCCGGTGCATTCAGCAGCAACATGCCAGGATTAACGGAGCAAAAGGTGCATCAGCATCATCGATTAGCTGCAGGGGAATATGGCGTGGATTCTGAAGCATACGAGGTAAGCTTTTGATGACTTTTTATTCATCCCAGCATTCACATTTCAAATAGGCACGCATGCCTGTACAAGTGGTATACCGCTATTTTCCACATCTAAGTGCGTGGGATATGAAGCACATTGTATTGTTTCCACGTGTGCGTTATTTTTCATTCGTGTCGGCAAGTATTCTTCTTCTTTTGCATAAACTAAAAGCTCATCAAATGCTGACGCTGGGACATGGGATAATAGGAAAAGTCACACAAAGGATGTGTATTCCATTACAAGGAAGCTGTGATCATTTCCAATAGTGGTGACGAACACATCATCAAGGTGCGTGGTAATGGCCGATCCGATGTGTTGATACAGGTTGCCCGGCAACAAGAATTGGAGCTATGGTGTGCAAGATTCAATAGCTATTGTCGACAAGATCCACCACCCATGCAGAGTGTCGCCACAACCACTGGTACTTCACTAACCACCACATCAGCCTCCCAGCTTATCATTTCGGATGGCATTGAGCAACAGCATAAAAAGGATGACTATAGTTGGATGCTCGAAAGCTATCACGAAGAATACGGCTCATCATCGTCTTCTGGTTGATCGCAATTTCACATATACCCATAAACTTTGTATTTCACCCACATCATCATCATCATCATCATCATCGTTTTCATCAAGATGTATTATATATACAATCACCTATCTACACTTTATTGTACAAATAAAACATACGGTAATGGATTTGGGAGATATCGACGCCACGGTCGCAGTCCAAAACTGCCCTTTTGGTATTCTTCCTTTTACTTTTCTTCTTGAACACCTACACGCACACCTGCATCCCACCGCCCCGATGACTTCACCAACGGGCTCTCGACCTGAATCGTATGCTGAAAACTTGTATGCCGGGTTCTTTGGTGGTCACGATGGAGAGCATGTATTGCCGATCCGGCGGTTGACGAGAGAGGATATTGAAAAGGCCCTCGATGCCACTGGCAGCACGAGAATGAAGAAGCATAAAGTGGATCCTTTCAGCAATCGCACGCTTGGCCTCGATAGTCGTGGGAAACCTGTATACAATATCACGTTGAAGACTCGTCAACCTGGTTCATTATTTACAGCCAACGAGGACAACAATGATGCATCACGAGAAACGCCTACTTCCTACATGACTCAAAATGGACGTCTTCAGCTTTTACGTTATCCACCTGTATCATTATACGATTTCGATCAGCCTGTGGTCACCAAGCCTACTCCTTTATCAATCTTTTTGGATGTTGATCAATATACAGCCACGCGAAAACAAGTGATGGATGATTTTGGCGGAATGTGGACAGCCGAATCCATGCAATTAGATCAACCAGCAGTGGTACAACAATCATCGCCTACAATAGAGCCACCATCATCAACAGACCAACAAGTCCCAACAACCGATACAATGGACCAAGATCAGCATTATCATCCTGCACGTTGGGTTCCTGTATACGCTACCCCCTTCCAACAATCAACTTGCGATGAATTTTACAATCCAGAACCCAACGACGACATGTTATCTGCAAAAGTGGATTTCAGCGAGACCATTTCACGTTTGAATCATCCATTGGAAGCGATGGTAGATGATTATGATGTAACAGCTGCTGACAAGTGGAATGGATCCGGCAAAACACAATTCATTCGTGATCTGATCCATGCTATCAATGAAGCACAAATGGTAAGTGTTGACGAGGATGGATAGCCACACATACATGCATGCATGGTAACCCTTCTTTGGGGGGTTTGGTAGTATATGAAATTGGCCATTGTGACCTACGACATGAATTATGAATCGTTCTTTTTCAACATCATCAAGAGGGAGCTTGGATTACCATGTGAACGAATTAGCTCGGTATTGGATGAGATATGGGAGCGTGAATATGGTGTACTATTCCCAACAAGCACCACTCAATCGGTAATACCCCCTTTTGGTCTTTAAAAAACATGTTGCTAACAATGAATATATATTAGTATGGATCTGACCAACCCACAGCGGATCTTGTGATTGCTCTTGATATCCGGTTACGACCCAACAATACTGTATTCCAAAAGATTGAATCACGGAGCGATAACAATAACGGTCGACCTCCTTCGCTATGGTTGGTGACAATGGGCAGTGTTGAAATGCGGGCTGCACAATATATGGAAAATGATACGACTCGACATGACCGATGGGCCAATGAATGGTGGTGTGATGCCCCTGGATACTATAATCTTGTATGGAAGCAAAATACGTGGCCCACTGAACAAGAAGCAACGACACAAAGACAACACGTGGTCCAATCCGTGATGCAATGGGTGAAAGGTGGTTGCCATGGAGAATTCCAATACGTTCAAAAAACACCATCATCACAACGCGATACCATCACCACCACGACCACCCCCATCATCCCACCGCCATCAACACCACCTGAAATTCATGTCGCTGATTCATCCACACCTCCACTACCTCCTTCAACGCCAACAGAACCAAGAACAACTGATACAACCACCACACAAATCAAGCAGGTTAGTGATGATGAGATGCTAGATGGCAAGCAAACTCAAACAATCCCCCCCCATTCTAGTTATTCCGATATCCATCCATGTTTTCATCCAAGATGTCATCGCCGCTTCCCCAATTTGTTGGTATGGAAGATGACGACTCGGCGTCATCCTTTTATTCTGCAAGTGAGTTTGTGGACACTGACATATCAGGTAAACCTCTTTCTATGCTTGATCCTCTAACGCATACCAACCCGGATTTTGTTTTCTTCTTTAAAGGTATCAAGAACCAATTGGGACCCTTACGATCAGAATACCAGAATGAATGTCAACTCATCATGGCCAAGTACAAGAAAGCATATCAAATGGAGATGGATCAGCTACAGAAAAAGTATGAGCAAAAAGCATTGGAAGAACTACAAAGACGACAACAGCAACAACAACCCTAGAAAAGCATTCCCCATCATCATCTCCATCGCCCAACAACAATAAACCTTTTGTAAATAGAAACGCCACAAAAACATGGCCATTGATCAATTCTTTATTCTTCACTATACATTTTACAAAAAAAAATTAATGCATCTTAGCTAATTTATCTTTCTTAATGAGTTCTCTTTCAAGGTATCTGACATATTCCTTTAAATCATTGTTTTCTTGATAAAGATGGATGATTTTGCTGAATGCATAGTCGTTAAGTGCCTCAAAGAAACTGCAAAGTTTATCTCGTCCCACTGTGCGTTTCGAGTTAGTACATTGACTATGTCGAGAAGCATACATTAGGATATGATGCACTTACATAAGTATTCCACACCAAAATTAAGACATCCCATCAAGGTTCGAGGCCACTGGAATCCTTCCGGCATAACGTCTTTCACACTATTGGCGAGGCGTCTTAGGTGACCCCACCATTTTTGCTGGCGGTTCAGCGTGTCATCTTCGGGTTCTTGCATCCTATAGAAAACGTGATGGTGGGTTCATTGCATTCAAACCAACTGAAGAGAAGGGGTACTGATACTTACAAATCGGGGATGGGGACACGCGCTCTTGTGAGGAGCTGTTGAATTGTGACATCACGGTAAAATGACCAAGGATATTGCACCATAGTTTTAATAAGAGAGAAAAAAGTAAAATGATCGATACGTAACGCCTACCGTATCCTTTATATAATGAACAATGCAGCCTATCAGATGACCTGTACATCGTTTGGAAGGTTACACCCCGCTACTGTAGAGTAACTTGGCGAAACGCCGGCTAAGGTTGAACATTAATGTTTCAAGTGGGTACTTGGCAAGAATATAGGATGTTATTACCATATTGTTGGCCCATGGTGCTAGTTTCTCGGCTCAGTTATGGCACTTCATCCATGTTATTTGCCTTTGTCCTTTCCCTGAAACACTCCATATATACACAAATGGCTTAATTACCATCATCATTAATATCAATGCTGCGGATCACCTTGGTTGTTACTACGCGTGTTTCACAGAGACTTCTCATGACCTTCGTGTACAAAATTCCAAAATGGTTTGGGCGATCGCTGAACGTACACATTTCCAAGTCATCAACAACATAGCTTTACTTGATGCAAATTGAAAACGCGTAGAACTATTAGGATAGTCCAAGTAAATACATCTCTTCTGTGAATATGTAATGATGCACTTGTTCGGTGATCTGCCAAGCAATAATACACTTTCTTACATTTTCTTACATTTAAGAATTCTGCACACAAGCTGTATCTTTTTGACCTAATGGCCATGTGACCTTATATATCAGCCACCGAGGTTAGGGCTTTTTTTGGTCATTCCGAAAGATGAAAAATAAGATACAACCGACCACAGATATTTGATGATACGGTAACTCATCAGAGTGGGGCTCCATAATGGGCGTTCTGCTCATCATCGAATGAATGGGAACGTCGGCAATTGCTCCGAGGACATGTCTTTGTTTAACGTATATGTAGTACACAGCATGAGAAGATAAGGAAGGGCATACAAACAAACAACGTAGTAGTAATCTGCCATTGAGACATCAACACGTATCAATGATCGCGAAGGAAGGGATCTTCCTTCATGCCACCATCGTTCCCTAAGACCCAGCATGTCCGAGCGACTGCATCATCCTCTCCATTATCAATGAGTGATACCAGTGATAGCTGAAGTTGATCGTGTTTTGATGGTCGTATTTGCCCCAAAATAGATACATGTGCTGAGCAGCTGCATAAGTATCAAGGAGCAGTAATGCTATCAACCGCCTCACTCATACTAGAGCCGAAGATGCAGAAGGACGTTTGTGTAACTTTTCCTAAGGCCAGCTGCTTGAAAGGTCAATCCTATTGGTTGAGAAATGCATGATCGACCCTTCCTCTGCCTTTCTATAGTAAGGTTCGCCCATGATGGCCCGTATGGAATGGTCCATTCTTATATACGGGTGTATGGGATAGCGTTAGATATAAGTTATCATCATTAAGCATAGCTTGTTCA
This sequence comes from Lichtheimia ornata, assembly GCF_029851405.1. NCBI lineage: Eukaryota > Fungi > Mucoromycota > Mucoromycetes > Mucorales > Lichtheimiaceae > Lichtheimia > Lichtheimia ornata. Next base: position 412,479 of record NW_026695343.1, read on the forward strand.
TGTGTTCGTGCCATAGCAGCCCATTCTTCCTTGAATAATTAAGCTCACACAATGAACCATGCGCTGTAACAAGCTCAACTTTGGTATCATCACTCTCAAATTAGTTATCTTTGCAATACAAGCGTTAGATAATCGCCACTGCCTTTCGTCTACTATCAGCATACGTTCTAAAGAGCTTTAGTAAAGTCATAAAATGTTGTGGCAAAGAACAAAAGCACGGCGATGTCAATGATCCAACCTCACTTTACGACTTCCATTTCTATTCCCTCTTTCAAACTAGAAACCAACCAAGTGATTCACATCTTGCCCATATGAGCTGATAGCATGATACCCCAAATATTATGTTCAATCCAATTTTCATTCGATGACAAAGTTGAAGAATAGTATATGGTAGTAGTGTAGGTGTCTATCAAGTAAATAGGATGAAGGAACAGCATTGCAAAGATATGAAGAGTGAAATCACATAGAGGTCACAAGGATAATGGTGTCATTGCACTCTTGGTTGCTGCCGTCATAAGCGTCCTTTGTCCATGATCTCTAATCCGTTGCTGCATAATATGACTTGAGTATCCCAATGCCATCCACGGCTGCAAAACACCATTTGTCAAAGATATTGTAAGCCATTTTGTCAATATCATCCAATCCATCATCATCCTTAGCCGTATCCACGTGAAACGATCCATCCTTCCTGCTGACGACGCGCCAAGTAACCAAAGCAACAGTCCAGGATGCCCCATCACTGCACTTGATTGCATCCCTCCATCATAGTCATTGCAAATCCAATGTGTTGGTTGAAAAGAGCCATGTGATGGTTGCATGCTTCCGTTTCCATCCAGCTGTTGATCCATCCCTTTCTAATTCATTTCCCATCGCTGCTCAACCAGGTGAAGAATTGCTTGTATTGCGGCGTACTTGATAGCTGATATGGATCATTCATTGGTATCCGTATGTATCAAAGCAAGTTGCTGTAAGTAAATAACGCGACTTCTATACAATGGCCATCTGCTGCTCATGTCAAAAAAGACTGCTGCATGCAAAGGACGCTGGTCAAGATAATCGAGTGAAGACCTTGCTGATAATAGCAGCTGCTGTTACGTTTTGCCGGAGCGTGTGTTGTCGTAAAATGACAGGGTTGCGAACACTGTTCGATACAATGCAGTGAAGACCTTGCTAATGGCAACTGCTGTTACGAATTGTTGTGGCAGAAAAGTGCACAAGAGAACGTGCTGTGTCAAGGAATGCGGGTGTTGTAGAAGAGTGACAAAAAGGCTGTGTACACGTCATGGGCTTGCCATTGAGTCAAAGACAATCGGATCAAGAGAGTTGTAGGATTGACATGGTGAGCTGAAGCAGGACAATTGTTCGCAGTTGGTAGTTGTACTTGAATGGGGCAACAGTTGAGAATGGGAGGAAGACAAGGAGTTGTGGGAGTGGAAGGAGTGGAAATTTAAGTGGGTTGAGCTGTCGTCAGACAACTCCACGAACACTATACATTAATGCATGGTCTTTATCTCCCTACAAGTAGATTACTGTAGCTTTTTTACTATAACCGCTCCACGCACACACCAGTATCCTTTGTCTACCTTGCCATGTGAAATTTTTATTATTATAGAGCTATAAAAGCGGTAAAACGAGCGCTAACTAGACATGCTCCAAGTTGTGCACGGCTTAAATGACAATAAAAGTTGTCCATTTATTGGCTGCTTGTCGATGTCGTTGACTCGGTGGTATGCGTCTGTACGGAAAACTTACATATGTATGAGTACGGATTACCAATTGAATGATTGCATTTCGAGGATAGCCTATGATAAGTCACCCAACTTGCTTGTGTGCCCTGAATAAGTAACATATGGCTGGTGCTCTCTCAACCACCTACATTCTCTTTGTCAAGTGTCAAAAGTCGTCGTTAATTCCAGGGTCCTTGTTGGTTAATCAGTGTCGTCACATCCTCTCATGAGAGATATCATTGTGAATGCACATGAGCAATACGAACATGAAGGGTGTATCTCGAGTACATAACACATAATGCAGGCATCTCGACAACCCACTGCAGCTATCCAGGCTATCAAGTTCATGAAATTAGAATATATCTAAACCTAATGCAAGCTTATACAAGCAAGATTGCGTCGATTAGGAGGAGTATAAACGCATAAAAACAGGCACCGATAATTAACCGCCTGGATCGGACAAAAACCTTAATTACAATGCAAAGTGTACTTTATTCCTCCTCATTGTTCTCGTCCTTGTCTTGGGTATCTTCCTTTTTGTCATCCTTGATAACATCCTTGCCACACACCATGATGCTTTCGATCCTCTGGTAAAATTTCTCGAAATCACCATCAACACGATGCTTGTTAATGGCGTTTTTAACGCCATCCAGCTTGGCATAGCTACGTTTTAAGTCGGCCGCCAAAGTAGCCTTTTCCTTGTTGTTGGTTATGGCCTTTTCGACCATTTTCTTTAACTGATCCTCTCTGGCAGCCAATTTGCCAGTAAGCTCTGCTATTTGGTCTTGCTGAGCCTGAACGTGATCGGCAGCGTCGAGGATGACTTGCCGCTTGGTGGGTCTCCCATTGTAGTCATGTGGGAGTTTTGCCTCCAAACGGTATAAGGCGTAGTTGTCCCTCGCGTACGAGGCTTGCGACGAAGTCATGTCCTCGCTTCTGGGAAGGTCACGGGGACTGACCATAGAAATTATGTCAAAAAAAAATCAAGAGATACCAAAGGAAAAGACGCTTACAGTAACCGGTAATTCTTTGCATGCTTATGGCTCAATTCGGTCCAGCGGGCGTAGTTGGCAAGATCGGTGATAGTCATTTTAACGAAGATAGCGTGTTGATCAAATAGAAGAGAAGAGTGAAAAGGAAAAAAAGACTGCGGAAACGGCAACGGAGGACCTGTAAATTATGGTTAGTGTTGTACAAGCGCGTCCTGACATCTCATGTGCAACCATAGCAACCACGTATGTATCAGATTGTATGCAAGCAGTGCAAAGAGGCTATATACCAACAAGACCCGAATCATCACACAAAATTTCACCAAGGTTGCCTCGCTACACGCTCTTTTCCCCTTTTCGTTTCCGAGCGCACATGCACAACTGCTTTACCCATTCAACTTATCCTCTTGCCTTTATTAAATCACGCACATTGCAAGTTTGAGAACACATGGCAGCGCATGCGAAGTGCTTCGTCCCTCAGCACACTCAAATGAAGCAACGTACAACGTCAACAAGTTATACATTAACAACTACAGCGCGATACTATCAATACGAGGCATGCATTAAGGCTTTGATTGATACGCGCCATCATCAATAAGCGAACGCGATGTTTGACAATATCGATGCTCCTGTTGTCGGCTGCAGCTGACAAGCGATCCATATCATACACATATCCATCTCCTACATACACCTACGAGTCGCCATAGTGATCGATACCTTCCTTAGCAATGCCTCATTTACCTTCCGGTGGAGCAACAAAAGATACACCGTAACGACAAGACAACTATTAGCTTCGCATCGTTCTCAATATATACGTTCATCCAGACATTTGTAGTATCATTGGGATAGTAACTTGTGGTGAGTCATCAACGCAACAACAAAGGATTGATTAATCGCATAGTACTTACAATGACAACTAGAGTGCATCGGCAAGATAATGGATGGCCTATCACAAAAAGACAACGATGAAATTGGTTCACAAGAAGTTCACTTGGGAAACATATACAAGCCAGCAGCTGGATGCCAATGCATTATCGATCACTTGTACGTATGGCTCATCTGACAGCAAAGAAAGCCCCGATACTTAGATACGCACAAGCACGTGGCATTTTAGAAGCATTCTGCACGGCACAACTAGAAAGTTACTATTCAACCTTACGTAGATTTCATTTCATGTTTAGTGCAACCATTTAGAATATAGAAAAATTACTGGCGCAGAGGGAAAAGGAGTACTGTATTTATTGATGCTCTCGCTCTTTATAATAATGGATGTGATAAGCGAACACGAACATGCTTCTATTGCGACCATGACTTGCTTCTTGGGGGTTGTGACACAGTCATTGAATATGCAGGGTGAGGAGATCCATACGAATTCGATTGCGACCAAGACTTGCTTCTTGAAAGTTGTTGTACAGAGGTCATTGAACATGGATGGTGAGGAGGTGTATGTATCGTTGTAAGTGACGGCATATGTACTGAAGATATAGATGATGATTTGCTTGGAGGCGCCCCACATTGATCTTCCGGATCGCCTTTGATGACTTGTAATAAGTCAAGCGAATCTTTGACCATGATTCGAATGAAGATGTTAACGAAGAAAATACACCAAGCAAATACTAGCTGAGATGTCTGGGTAACTTCAAACTTTGGTAGGTCCGAGAACACTGTGACCGTGATCAGAGCGGTTACACTAACTGCAAATATTGAATAATCGAACATGCGATTGATCTGACGAGTATGTTTGAGCGGTCGAGTTAAGATACGGCACCATGTCAACTTGTGAAAGTTGGCCCTTGTCTCATAAGCACGTTCTTTCAATAATTCTTGAGAGTACTTATCGCTCCTACATTCTTTAAATCTCATCGACTCTGCGAGACCTCTTGCATAAAATCTAGATTCGTCATCGAAGGACGTTATACGAGATAAAAGCCATGGGATGAAGAATCTCATGTAGCCGTACAGTAAAAGGTAAATGAAACAAATAGCCCCATCGACGATGAGAAGGATTACTGGAGACGTTGGGCGTTCAACATACTCGAGACATGGTATATATGCTGGTATAAAGGAAATTGCCGTGAGCATCACGAAGGTGTTGCTGAACTTGCTGATATTGGTGTTTGCCGCTTCTTGTATAGACTTTAAATAAGCCTCGAATTGAATACACAGCTTGTCGTATAAGATTAAAGCCCGGGCATAGTTCTTGATTTCTTCTTCGTCTTGAAACATGTTCACCGTGTCCGAGCTTGCTGTATCAATATTGATGGTTGTAGACATCCCGATAAGAGCCGTAGGGGAGTGTTGATCAATGAAATGATGAGGACACAAGAGAGTACAGTAAATGTGTAATGTGGGATGTGGGTATTAAAAAAAAAGCACGTCGCCTCTCTTAAAGAAGAGCTTAAAGGAAAGCAGCGCATCGGATCAAGAGAGTGTATGGGTATTTAAATATTGTCCTTCTGCAATTGCACCAAAGTTGAGTTGAGTACACACAGCACAGTTACAGTTGCACCGTTACACTTGCAGGTTATTGGTATGTGAAAACATCTTACATAGTGAATGTCACACTGTACTCAGCGTGTGCTCAGCTGCATAATAATAAGGATGCCACCATGATTGACTTATAGAGATATCCTATCGTGTATGTTAGTAGGTATGTGGTATGTAACGATAATAATGGAACCAAAGAAAATTCTACTGCTTGAAGTATTCCATGAGATCAGGACTCATCTAAGCCAACGTGTTACAGAACATAGTTAGTCTTACAACGGGCATCACATGCTTCTTAAAAGAGAGTGTCGAGTTTTACACAAGTACTATGTAAGAAATTGAGTTGCCATTGTCCATACACATCACTAAGCTTGATTTATAGAAAAGGATTGACAACATCAACCAAGTAAAGCTCTATCCCGACATCTTGATGACCTTATTATTGAATCGTTCTTTTGGCATGTATATATTTAGCTTTGGGCGAACACTCAACGAGATGACTTTTACTTCAACAAAGAAAAATGTGATGGCTATTTGGAGTGGAATATACAAAAGTATACAAAGATAGAAAATGGGTACATAGCATGGAGATGGTATGGTGTGCAGATGGGACAGCGGTGGCGAGGAGGGATCAAACCTAATCAAGATATACTATTGCTTTATGAGTTGCTTGAGCGTTTTTCTTGTTGCAGCTTTTGAAGGTGTTGGCGATGGGTTGGTTATACATCTCACGAATATCATCCACGATATTGGTGTCGTTGAGCAAATGAGATATTCTGCAGTGTTCGGATTGTGGTAGAATATCCAACTTGTTCAATATGCGCAAAGGATGCAAGATTCCAGCACTTGGTACAGTACGTTCAAAAATCGAAACTGCCTCTTCAATTGTAGAAACGCGAGCCCACTCTGTTGTCGATATATGGCTAAACTCCTTTGTGCTTTCCAGGATCGTCAATGCCGCCTGTCGATGGTGAGATGTGAGGTGCCTCGATATGACTAAATTCAAGACCAATGACGCCAAGCTCGCCTTGTCCTTGTATTTTGATCGTGCCCTGGCTGTGTGATGATCGATAGCCAAGGGATGTGTTGGGTAAAATCCTGCATCTGAGAATGATTGGCTGTTGTAGCTCCACAGACGTGCCGAATCGTGCTTGCAATAATTGCGTAGATATCGTTGTGATGTTACAACAGAAGCCGGTGATCGGCGTACTAGAACCTCGTACCCTTAATGCTTGAGAATACTCGCCATGGATTTTGGAACAACCGGGCCCAAGAATGCTTGCTTCTCATTGGATGATCGTTGACCACAATAAGCAGCCATGACCAGATACTCAACAGGGCCCCACCGGATGACCAGTTCGTTCCATCGATCACGATACTGAGTCTTTTCGATCACGACTGCCTCAGGGTTTGTATATCCATCATGGTCACCTCCATTCATTGCACAATGGTCATGTGGGTTATTGATGAGATAGGCGTCGATGCATGTTCGCTGAAGATGATTAGATACTGTCGTAGTCTTAACCACAATAGGCACCAATGAGCACACCAAGTGACGATAAAGCGATGAAGTGAGCTACATAGATGAATGCATGAGTACCCTCATTTTGGTGATCACATAATAAAGACTATCCTTGAGACTTACCAAAGGTCATTGATGACGATATGAATACAAGTAGGGAGGAAGGGTGTATGATAGTGTTGGTGACAACAGTCCTCTTTATATGTGAGTGGGCGTTGTCATGCGTGGTTGATCAAACTGATAAAGTGGTCCAGAGAATCGTTGTCATGATGAATCGAACTGATGAAGCGGTCAAGCGTCTTGGAGTACTGAGTCGAAATGATGGAAAACCACAGCTGATAAATCCACCTGCCACTTGAAACGTGATTTTTTGTAGGTGACATAAGCATGTCCCCATCCAAGGTGTCCTTATCCTTCAACATACACCAAAGGTCTTCATTTCAATTTCACCATCACCGTCGTTGTCACCGTTTGTCACTGAGGAAGAGGAATGAGGGGTGACATCATCGAGTGTGAGACGAACACGCTTGGCGGGAGGTACCGAAATCGAGGTAGGAGACAACGAGGAGGAGGAAGACGAAGAACAAGAGACAGAGGAAGAAGTGCAAGCAGCAGCAGCAGCAGCAGCAATAGCAATAGCAGTAGCCGGAGTATGGTCACGACATCATTGAGACATCAGCAAAAGAAGTACAGTATCACGAAGAGTATTGCTGTCGAATGGCCCAAAAGGTACATATTGGGAGTCGAACCCGAAGAGATGATGATGATGATGTCTACAGCTGCATCGCTTGACCAAAGACCTATTCAACAAAAGCACCATCGTCATTAGTACACATACATAGTAAACGCCCTTTCCATTGTTTTCATTACACCTGCCTCTTGCATATCCATAAAGATCCATCGTTGTTGGTTACTGGAAACCGCAAAGCATGGAGGTGTTGTTGAGCTGAAACAAAACGCCAAACCAGCCAACGCCTTGAAACCAAACTTGCCCTCTATACAAGCTGACGCGTCAATGGAACCAAGTAGGCTGCAACATTGGACTCTGAATGTACCTGTTGACACCAAGCGTAGAGCGGAAATAGCAACGAACAAGAGGAAGCAATGATATCGCCATGGCTACCACGCTCATTCCTCAGCACTTGGACACACTCACTCCCTGACAATGCATGTTCAGAACTACATTAATACCTCACAGCCAACAAGAGCACTCTTCTATAATACATTACCTTGATTGGAATGTCGTGAATGGGGTAAAAGTAGAGGTGGGAGAAAGAGAAGAGAAGCGTTGTGTCAAGTCGTGGAGCTGCCGTCCCCCAAGTTTAAATCCCCCTACTGCTACAGTATTACACTGAGGCCACTCAATGACCCCACACACACCATCCACCCATCATGATCATCACCCCCACGATAGACAACAGGTACACGTAAATAAAAGAAATGATCCTCACGTATAGCAAAAGGGTGTGTGTCATTTTACACTTTACATGATAATGATGATCCCACAGCAGCCATTGCTTTACTACCAAGGTTAGCTCGGATCAAGAAAGTTGAATGATGGGCATGCTTGGCTGGAGCAGGACAATCGTTCACATGCAGTGGATTGGGCAACAAGGTGAATGGGAGAATGGGTTATTAGCTGGCATTTTAGGAACTATTCCTAAATAGTGTACAAGAATCATGCATCGCCTGTGCTGAATGACTCAAGTTCCACAAACACGCCCTCTGCATCTTTTGCTCTATTATAGTCATACTACTTTACATCAAACAAAGACCACTTCTCATATAGCATCACGCTTACAAACATAAAGACGCTTGTGTCTCCGAACTTTACAATCAAATGTGGGGTTTTTATTAGAGCAATGTGCTCGGCTTGGCCAACTGCACCTTGTGTGAAAGTTCCACGTTCATCATGGGCAATCCCAGATTTCGCAATGTCGCCACCAGCCAAACTGGATCTGGGGGACGACCTCTTCGACGACGACGACCAAAAAATATTTTTTAGGCTGTTTGCGACATTGAACGCGAAACTTTCACACAAGGTGCTGTTGTCCAAGCCGAGCACATTGCTCTATTCAAAACCCCACGTTTCATTGTAAAGTTTGGAGATACAGGCACCTTCATGTTTGTAAGCGTGATGCTATATGAAGAGTGGTCTTTGTTCATTGTCAAGTAGGTGGACCCTGGCAGAGCAAAAGATGCAGAGGGACCTCTTTGGGTAACACAGCTACGTTTGCATGACTGGAAGGATGGAAGGATGATAATGTATAGTATTGACAATAGCCCATACTGTCGTATTATGAGGTACAAGGTAGCAGTAGTATTTGATCTCAGCCAATCACAGTCATTTTATATACAACACAGGGGCTATTGAATAAACATGGACCTTCTTTTCTTGTTGAGTCTCACTGACGTATAACGTTACCCATCTCGAATATCACATTTTTTTCAGTGAATACTACTATTAAGCAACATGTCTTCCCCTGTCGCCAACAACAACAACAATAACAACAACGACGCTGTCAACAACAACAGCAACAACGCTAATGCCGGTAACAACAACGGCAACAACGCCAATGCCGGTAACAGCAACGGCCATGACAACCGTCACCATGACAACAACAACCCTCCCAGCACCCCACGTAGGGATTCAGTTGTTTCTCTTGACCCTGAGGATGAGCGTAGCTCTGCTAGCTCCAAGCCTCAGCCTATGGAAGGCGTTGAGCTGACCGGTTCTGCAGCTTCTCGCTACGCTGATCCTATGGTTGCGGGACCTCAAACTCTTGAGAAGTTGCGTTCCCAACTAGGTGAACTAGTGATGAAGCAGACTGCTTTGTCGGGGCAACCTGGCAATACGGATGAGTTGAAAAAACTGTCCTTGCAGCAAAAGGACTTGGTCGATCAAATTGCTATTTTGGAGGCCTCTCTCAAAGCGCTGCAGTCTTCAGCTGAGCTCGTAAAAGAGAAGAGTACCATGACTACTCGCCAGGTGCCCGAGTTCGCTGTCAAAGGCGTCACTGATTGCACTGGTGTCAAGAAGCCATTCAAGAGTGTGGATGCGTTCTTGAGCTATTTCAAGAAAATTCTCGAGACGAACAAGTCCAACCCTGATACTGAATGGTCCCATTGGCTCAAGCTCTCTTTCGATCATGAATATGAGGTATGGTATGAGAGTGAGCTCACTGGCAAGGACCTCAATTGGGATGGTGTTTGCCGGGTCGTTCGTAAGCGCTTTGTGTCTCAAGACAGCCGCGTGAGGAAGGCCATTGAGGTGTTTAACAGCACCATGAAGGATAAGGAGTCAATGCAGCAGTATGGCATGCGTTTCAAAATTTGGTTCGTGAAGCAGGTTTGTCCAACTGTGATGTTCTTGCGATGTTGTTTTTGCTTTCTTTGCCAGGTCGTTTGCAGGACAAGGTGATGATGTCATTTTGTGCGAAGCCTGGTAATGAAGATCGATTGCCAACAAAGCTCGAAGAAATCATCAAGCTGGCGAATTCTTTGTCTTTGCCCAAACGCTCTCATGATGATACGGAGCACGAGTCTCGTTCTTTCGTCAAGAAGTATAGAAGAGACCAACCCACAGGTAAATATTACTGTGATCATCATGATGGCAAGTGTAACCATAGGTCCCATGAGTGTCCTTTGTTGAACGAGCCCATTGAAGAGGGCAAAAAGAAGTGCTATTACGCACATCATGAGTTTCAGTCTGGGCACAATTGCCGGGCTAGACGCCTTGCTTTGCAAAACAAGAGCCGTGGGGAGCGCAAGCATCACCACAACAGCCGCCAAAATGGTGATGCCAAATACAAGGTAAACACTATGCGGGCTGACAAGGCTGAACATGGCGAGGCTAATCCCACATTCAATCATCCTGGTGATGTAGCCATGAACGACGATGAGGATTTGATCCCACTTGAAGTCCTTCAAAGTGTGGATGAAGACATTGACATGGAAGCTCGCAGTAAGTTTTTATGCACAGCTCAGTTGAATGTTAATCCATACGTACTAAAGACACCCATTTTGATCCAGAGTAGTCGCTGCCTTGGTCTTGTAGACACTGGAGCTGAAATATCTGTGATCAATAAATCATTGTGTGATGAAAACAAATGGTCTTATACTTCGGTGTCGGGTGACATTATGTATGCTGGCAAGGATCATTCCGTTAAACGTATTGGAATTACGGAGCCTTTACGCATTAGATATAATGGTCGCACACTATTTCATCGTTTTGAAGTCATGGAGTTGGGACACTACAACGTGATTTTAGGTTTTGATTTGTTACCCAAGTTGGGCATTGCCTTACAAGGAGTTGCGGTGAAATGGGATGATCAAGTTGACCACAATGTGCCTGATCCATCGGTGCATGATAGCTACAAGAATCTCAAGCCCAATGACTCACCGGCTGGTACTCCTGAAGAGCATGGTAAATTCTTGCGTGCTATACAACCTACATTAGAAGCAAATGCCAAGATCTCGAAATGGTCATTTTGCAACATCGCTGAGTCCGTAATCAGGTTAGAGCTCACCGATGATGTAGCGTCGTGGCATCGGCAATATCCCTTACCATATGCGCTCAAGCCAACCATTGATGCCACAATTCAAAAGTGGATCGAGGAAGGAGTGATCATGCGTGCACCTGAAAACACGGCATGGAATAGCCCACTCACTTTGGCTGACAAGAAGGACGCGCAAGGTAATAAGGTAGGTAAGAGATTGTGCTTGGATCCCAGACACATCAATCGTCATTTGAAAGATGATCGTTATCAATTGCCAACCATCAAGGAGATCTTTCACGATTTGAGAGGTGCTACCGTTTTCACAACATTGGACTTGACAAACGCGTTCCATCGGTTTAAGATCCATGAAAACGATAGGCACATTACGGCCTTTACATACGATAGGCGTCAATACGTGTTTAGGGGTTGTCCTTTTGGACTTAAGCCCATCTCTTCAAAGTTTCAACGGGTGATGCACATTATCTTTTATGACATGTCCTTTGTACGTACTTTTGTGGATGACATCATTATCTTCTCAAAGGATTTGTCGTCGCATACGCAGCATGTGCAATACGCTATTGATGCATTGACCAGAGCCAACTTGATCTTAAACGAGAAAAAGTGTCACTTTGCACAACGCTCGGTTTATTTGCTTGGTTTTTGTATCTCGAAACATGGTATTTCGTTGGATCCAAGAAAAGTAATGAATGCTTTGGATTGGCCTTTGCCGACTACAGGCAAAGACATTCAACGATTTATGGGTCTTGTGACGTATTTCAAAGACCATATCTGTAATCTTTCAAAAATCAGTGCTCCTCTCCGTGCTTTGATGCATACTGGCTCTCTCACGAAAGTATGGACTGCTGAGCATACGATGGCTATACGAGCTATTAAGCAGGAGTTGGCGAAGAACGTCTTATTGCATTTTCCCAATTTGGATGAACCATTTTATGTGGCTACAGATGCATCGAATCATGGCATTGGTGCAGTTTTATTCCAAAAACTTAAGGGCAAGGATTGTATTATCTCGTTCATGGCAAGGGCTCTATCGAAATCTGAGCGTAATTACTCCACCACAAAACGCGAGTTGCTAGGTATCGTATTTGCCTTGCAGAAGTTCCACCCATATCTTTGGTCCAATCCTTTCACGATCTACACGGATCACAAAGCCTTGACTTACCTCAATACGCAAAAGTTGGCAAACTCTATGATGCTGAACTGGTTTGACGTGCTGATGGATTATCAATTTGATATCATTCACTTGCCTGGTATTGAGAATGTCTTACCTGATCAACTTTCTCGCCTGTTCACTCCCGATGAACACCATGAGGGGGGAAAGATCGAGGATGCAAAAGACTCCAAGAGCTCCAAGTTGAGAACCGGCAAGCTATACACACATGATAAGCGGTGTATTTTCCATGTGAGAGTGCTCAATAGAGTACCTACAGATGTGATAACTCCACCAGAAGAAGAACGTCCCTATGAGCTTGAGCGTGCACATATGACTATAGGTCATGCAGGAGCTGAGCACATTGTAAGGTATTTGCGTCGCGAAGGAATCTATTGGTCCAAGCTCCCAGAAGATGCACTAGAGGTGGTAAAGAAGTGCCCTGATTGTCAGAAGAACAATATCACACGTAAAGGATACCATCCATTGCGTCCCATCTATGCATACATACCAGGTGACCATTGGGCTATCGATCTCGCAACGTTCAACAAGACATCCACCAAAGGTAACAACTTCTTGCTGGTGATGGTCGACGTGTGCACAAGGTTTTGCATTCTACGTGCATTGCCCAACAAGCAATCAGATACGATAGTCGAAGCACTGGTGCAGATCTTTTGTGATTTTGGCATACCTCGTGTCCTCCAATCGGACAATGGCAAGGAGTTCAAGAACACTATCATGAAGAAGCTCGTTGAGAGTCTAGGCGTACACCATCGGTTCACAACACCTTACCACCCAAGAGCGAATGGCATTGCAGAGCGTTGGGTACAGAGCGCGACTGATGTCATACGTAAGAAGATTGAGGGTGCTGGCAATGACTGGGACTATTACGTTCCGAGTACACAACTTGAGCTGAACATGCGTGTAGCCAAAAGGTTGAACACACCTCCTTTTTCGCTTATGTTTGCAAGAGATATGAACGCATTCAGAGATTATCGGAAGAAGGGCGAAACGTCGTCGAAACCAATGTCGCACGATGAGTTGGTGGAGAGATTGCAGTATATGCAGGATATCGTGTTCCCAGCGTTGAAAGACAAAGTGGAAGCGTATAACCAAGCCATGACCGATAAATTCAACTCAACGCACAAGTTGATTGATTTTCCTGAACAAAGCCACGTCATGGTCCGGGTGCAATCACGAGGCAGTAAACTCGCACCAGCATTTGAAGGACCTTATACGGTGTTACGTAAGACTGAAGGTGGCACCTATGTGTTGCAGGATGAAACAGGTGCGTTGATGGCAAGAGATTATGTTCCTTCTGAGCTCAAGCTTATATCACAAGATGAGGTCGTACCTGTCGATGAGCTATATGAGTTGGAAGCTATTATCAACCATCGAGGTAAACCTGGCAGACGCCAATATTTGGTACGATGGAAAGGATATGGTCCAGAGGATGATCAATGGCTAGACCCTGATGCTTTCACAGATCCTGCCTTTATTATGCAATACTGGAATAGACGCAATGAAAAGGAGGAGGATTCACCTGAAATTGACGAGAATGGTAAAGCTGTCATTAGGAAAAGGAAAGCAAAGGTTGATGAACAAAACGTGCGACGAAGCAAGCGTGTCAAACGCTCGTCGGCATGAATGCCATATATGATGTCCCATGCGTAGCGATGACTTTTCCCCCTTTTTTTCCCACAGGGTTTTTGGTCGGGTTTTTATGTCGGAGCATTACACGCATTTCACTACGCCTTGGTACACTTCTCATACCCACATACACACACATCCATATCATATACTCACGTATACTTCAATCCGGTGGGGGGCAATGTCGTATTATGAGGTACAAGGTAGCAGTAGTATTTGATCTCAGCCAATCACAGTCATTTTATATACAACACAGGGGCTATTGAATAAACATGGACCTTCTTTTCTTGTTGAGTCTCACTGACGTATAACGCTACCCATCTCGAATATCACACATACATTGCGAGCTAACAGCAATTTCCTCACAATCGGCACTGTTGTCCACTCTATGACATGTGAGCGATTCTTCTCCTCCAGACATTCGTTTCCTTGATTCAATTATCTTGATCCGAGCTGATTTGGCTGAGCTACGGTCAAAGAGAGATGACATCGATCCATACATCAGCATACATTCGAATGTCTCAGCTCATTAATCCTTGTTCGACCGTAACTCAACCAAATCAGCTCGGATCAAGCTGCTTGAATCATGGAAATGAATGTCTGGAGCAGGAGAATCATTCCCATCACGTGGATTTCGCAACAATGCTGATTGGATAAAAGTGGCGATTAGCTGCCAATGTATGACCTGAAAATGAGGGTTGCGTACCTGTCATGCATGGTCCCTGAAGTCCAAACTTTTTAACCCAGTTACACAAAGAGGTCCCTCTGCATCTTTTGCTCTGCCAGGGTCCAGCTACTTCACAATGAACAAAGACCACTCTTCATATAGCATCACGCACAGAACATAAAGACGCCCATATCTCAAGATTTTACAATGAAACGTGGGGTTTTTATTAGAGCAATGGGCTCGGCTCGGCCAACAGCACCTTGTGTGAAAGTTTCGCGTTCAATGTCGCAACCAGCCTAAAAAATATTTTTTGGTTGTCGTCGTCGAAGAGGTCGACCCCCAGGGTCCAGTTTGGCTGGTGGCGACATTGCGAAATCTGGGATTGGCAAGCTTGATCGTGAAACTTTCACACAAGGTGCAGTTGGCCAAGCCGAGCACATTGCTCTAATAAAAACCCCACATTTGATTGTAAAGTTCGGAGATACAGGCACCTTTATGTTTGTAAGCGTGATGCTATATGAGAAGTGGTCTTTGTTCATTGCCAAGTAGGTGGACCCTGGCAGAGCAAAAGATACAGAAGGACCTCTTTGGTTAACTCAGCTAAAAAGTCAGGACTTCAGGGACAATGCATGAAAGGTACGCAACCCTCACTTTTATGTCATACATTGGCAGCTAATAGCCACTTTTGTGCATTCCCAACTTTTGTGCTTTCTATTGTAGGTGGACGATGCTCCTGCTCTAGACATTCATTTCCATGATTAAAGTAGGTTGATCCGAGCTGATTTGGTTGAGTTACGCTCATACAAGATTACATCGGTTGAGCTACATCGAGCGTGCTTGATGTCCAGAGTGATGTAATCTCTCTTTGACCGCAGCTCAGTCAAATCAGCTCGGATCAATCTACTTTAATCATGGAAATGAATGTCTAGAGCAGGGGCATCGTTCCCATGCAGTGGATCTCGCAACAATGATGATTGGATAAAGTGGCCATTAGCTAGCAATACATGCCTGTTCCTAGATGATCCATAAAGTAATTATACATTGACCCTTTCATTCATGCAAAGTAGCTGAGTTACACAAAGAGGTCCCTCTGCATCTTTTGCTCTGTCAGGGTCCAGCTACTTCACAATGAACAAAGACCACTCTTCATATAGCATCACGCACAGAACATAAAGACGCCCATATCTCAAGATTTTACAATGAAACGTGGGGTTTTTATTAGAGCAATGGGCTCGGCTTGGCCAACAGCACCTTGTGTGAAAGTTTCGCGTTCAATGTCGCAACTAGCCCAAAAAATATTTTTTGGTCGTCGTCGTCGTCGTCGAAGAGGTCGACCCCTAGATCCAGTTTGGCTGGTAGCGACATTGCAGAATCTGGGATCGGCCACGATCGACTTCATAGTTTGACACAAGATCGCTTTCACTCCGCTGAGCAACATGGTTCTATTAAAGACCCCACGTTTCATTGTAAAGTTTAGAGATACAGGCACCTTTATGTTTTACATATGCTGTAAGCGTGATGCTATATGAAAAGAGTTCTTTGTTCATAGTAAAGTAGATAGACTCAGATAGAGCCAAAGATGCAGAGGGGCGTGTTTGTGTAACGGAGCCATTTTGCATGACTGAAATGGCCAATGTATAATATCATATACACTATCTATGATTGGCAGCTAACAGCTACTTCCTCCCAATCCCAACTTTTGTTCATTGTGTGACAGTGGATTTATGCTCCTGCTCCAGACATTCATTTCCATCATCCAAGCTTCTTGATCCGAGCTGATTTGACTGAGCTACGCCCAAACAAAGAATACGTCAATTCTTGAAAGACAGACCCTGCGAATGTCTCCGTCTTTCAAACTTTTGGACGCTCCCATTCCAAATTTTCAATTGAAGCATGAGGTCTTTATTAGAAAAAGTTGATCAGCATGTTCGAGAGTACCCTTCTGACCAATTTTCAAGTTGGAAGTGGGCAACTTCGGGGCGGTGGACCGTCCGCTCTTTTGTACCCGTTATCCACCATTTGGACCACCCCGCATTCAAGACATTCTTAATGAAGTGTATAATTTTTAAATGAATGAAGTTGATCAGCATGTCCCAGAGAACCTTCTGACAAAGTTTCAAGTCCAAAGTGTGGAATCCCATGATAGTACATACTATTTCGATAAATCATGAATCCGGCGCTGACTTCCATTTCCGACTTACATAGTAAGCCCCACATTGCACCCTCCCATTCAATATTTTCAAATGAAACGTGAGGTCTTTTTTAGATCAACATGATCAACATGTCCAAGAGCATCTTGTGTGAAAGTTTCAGGTTCAAGAGGGGCAATCCCATAATCAAGTTTTAACTTGCAGTCTTCAAGGAGGTGTCTCACAGGTCAACCTACTTTAATTTCCAGCTCTTCCACTCCTACTTTATCTTCTTTCCCTCCCATTCTCAACAGTTGGCCCAATCAAGTACAACTACTTCTTGTGAACGATTGTCCTGCTTCAACCCATCATGTCGATCCTACAACTCTCTTGATCCGATTGTCTTCGGCTGAATGGCACGTGCATGGCGTGTACACAGCCTTCTTGTCACTCTTCTACAACACACGAGTCTCTTGACACAACACACGCTCTTGCACATTTCTCTACCACGATCAAGCGTCCATTCCAGCAAGGTCTTTACTCCATTGTCTCAAGTCCCTTGCAGCAACTTGCCTTACAGCCCTTGATACGTGCGACAGCAGCAAGCCATTGTATAGAAGCAACTTTATTTACGTGTAGCAACTTGCTTTCAATACATACGAGTTCCTATGGATATGAATTTGGATTTGGATATTGCTTCGTTACATGGGACGGAAGGACTTGGATATATTGGCAGGGTTGGTTCCCTTGGCAACGTGATGTTCAGTTTGGATGATGCCGTATCAACCATCAAGCAATCCAAGCAATCTTCTTCACCTGGTTGAGTTGCGATGGAAAATGGCCAAGAAAGAGATCGACCAACATTCGGATGGGAAATCAAGCGTATTAGCAAATATCAGCCTGCTCTTTGATCAACATTTGGCATTATCATGGTTATGATGGATGGATGGATATGGGTGCGATCAAATGCAGTGATAGGTGTCTTTGAATCGTAAGTGCGGTTACTTGGCATGTTGTCAGCAGGAATGATGTGAAGGTGCTATGACTTTTCTTTCAGAAGCGACCACTCACACAAACATCCTCGAACAGCGTCTTTATTTTATGGAGTTTTGAGTACAGCAAGTGGTTCGTAATAGTGGATGGCCAGCTTGTTCATAGCAGGTCCTGTTTTTATGTATCAACATTCAAGGCTCTTTGTGCAGGCGCCCCATCAATCTATCAACTCCTCACGCATCCCCAACAAGCAATCTATCAGTATTTGTGATATACAGAAATACCCACGCCCACGATCCACATACAAACAAAGATGTTGTCCACCACCGTTTTTCTCTACAACGCATCTCTTTATTCCATCATCACTCACTCTTTGATTGCTGAAACCTTCAAGTCCCTTGGTGAGTATCATGGTGGGTGGCCTTCATCTTTAAGAGATCCATGTGTTAATATGCGTGATAATCTTTAGTGCTTCTTCATTGATACCTTATTTTCATTGTCATTGTTGTCGCTGTGATATTAACTCTTTCATTAAGGTAAAATCTAATCATCTTTGCTTCACGAAGCTTATACTCAGATACTCTTTTAATGTAGCTATCTCTCGAGATGCATCTGCAAGGTTGGATTAGGAGGTCATTCTTCTACTACTGCAACCCGCATGGCTTTCCACATTCATGGGCTCGCACCCTCCTTGGAACACCCTCTTGTTCACATCCTGAAGGCTGAACTCTCTAACGATGATGTATACCGGCTCAAGTATGTGCTTGGATTATCAAGTACTCAAGTACGTAATCTCATTCATTTTTTCCCTTTTTACAGGAAAGTAAGCTGTAGTTCTCAGGCGTTGTCAATGCCATCTGCACGAGTGATTTCTGACGTGCATATACATCTATCCCTTTAAGTAAGAATCTTGTTGAACATGGTGGCATTGTCAACCAAGCCCGGATGCATGACCACAAAGAAGAGACACTGCTGTCCTTTGCAGGGTCTGATTTGAGCGTACACAAGAAAGTATCAAGGTGCAGCATGCAAGGTAAGTCATGGAAGACTACTAGTATGTATGCAACGTTATTGATTTGAGTTCTTTATTATCTTACTTTCCTCTTGTAGCATGAAATTATTGGCATGACGTTGAATGATCGATGTTACAATGGGTCCTGCTGCCATTACAACGCGCACATGATATCAACCAAGCACTTTGTATGGACATCCCTAGACGAACACCAGACCGCAAGCTCGACGTGAAAGAGGTATGCATGGAGTCCATTCATTCAGATTAATGCACTCAATGGGGGTCCTCCTCTTTATGTACCATGACCTTTGACCTTTTATCAATAACCCAGTCTGAACCTAGTAAGTATCAGAACGCTATGCATGTATTGGGGATACATGTTCTAACGACATTTAAAAGTGTACATTGATATATATGAACGAGATGGTGCCTGTACCTCTGTGCTGATGACATTGCAGCCAACAACACATCCAACAAAGTCATGGCAGGCCAACGTTGAATCGTATACAACAAGACATCGACACATCGGCTGCGAGGATTACGAATGCAGGCTGATATCAATGGACGTAATCAGCAAATGTTTGATCATTGAACATCATGACTCAACAACAAGGCGTTGTGCAACCTGTACCATTGGGCATGGATGTCACCATCGTCATTGAAATTTTGTTGTTCATGGCGTTGAACAAGACCGTGCATCAAGCCCTGCATCCTTTTATTCTTCATTGTCACCTGCTGCACCATCATCATCGGCTGCGTCGTTGCCTATTGTTCAGCATCAGCTTGATGATAACATGAAATGCAAGATCATGATGCAATGTTTGGAGCCATTGCATGGACAAGACACCCAACTACGTTCACCACAAGAGGCGGGTATTCTCCACTCCCTTTTTGGAAACAACGATGCGGTCATTGTTATGCCCACAGGCCTGGGTAAAAGCGACATTTTCTTTGCGCCTTTTGTACACCAAGACCTGAAGGCTATCAAGATATCACAGTGGTGATTGTACCACTCATTGCGCTCTTGCATGATTTGCATCGACATACTGAGCAGCACAACACATCAAGCAGCAACCAACTTACGCAGGCATATATATTGAAAATGTTGATTCATTTT
This sequence comes from Lichtheimia ornata, assembly GCF_029851405.1. Classification (NCBI taxonomy): domain Eukaryota; kingdom Fungi; phylum Mucoromycota; class Mucoromycetes; order Mucorales; family Lichtheimiaceae; genus Lichtheimia; species Lichtheimia ornata. Next base: position 432,439 of record NW_026695343.1, read on the forward strand.
TATGCAACTTGAGCCCGATGAAAGCGACGAGGAGATTGACAACAACGTTATAGCAAGAGACGTGTTAAAACAAACGCCCTCGTTGGGTTGTTTCCAATCCCTCAACAAGAGGCAATCAGCATGTGCAACCTCTCAACCTCATAGTGGCCACGCTATCAATACCGGAGACGTACATGGTCCTCATACATGGTATTCACTTATCCAGAGAGCGGGAAGATTATACATGGATGCATTCAAAGAGTGTACCATTTGCAAGCCAAGGACAAGGCGTTTTCAAAAGCGATTTCAGCTCAAGGGTGTGCAAGAAAAAAGCAAGAAAAGCTTCTTTACACCATACTAAGGAAGGTTACTGTCGCGCATTTGCCACAGCATCAGACATCGTTGCCAGCTGAGACTATCACAATGACCCATAGCTATGAAAATGTGGAAGGCTTGAAGATCAACTACACGTCATGTTTTCAGGAATTAATGCAACAGTAAGTTCTCGCATACCTTCATCTATTCAATCGCCACTGAATGTCTTGCATAGGAAAACAAGAGTTCTGGAGCTGCAAACGAACAGAGCTGGATTGAGCATTGTAGCCGATTGCCTCAAGCATTTGCAGCAGCAGATAGCCATTGTATAAATGTAGATCTATGTTCGTGTAGCAACTTGCTTTAATACATGACAATTCTTATACATATGAATATGGTTACATGGGATGGAAGGATCTGGATATATAATAATACATGTGAAAAGAGAGGGTGAGAAAGGGTCTGATTGATTCATTATTGTGTCTTGAGTACATAAAGGCTTCCATCCCATTCTTATATGTTAGATCTTGCCGTTAACACCGTAACAGCTTCTTGGATACATTTGGGAGAGGGAAAATGCCAGCTGCAAACCGCAAGAAAGCACTCTTGATCATCAAGGGACACAACATTGAGCTTATGATTAAGCCTGAAGGCGTGGTAATATTATGTGTCCTACTAGTAGCACTCCCATGGTATTGGAACGGGACACGTTTGGGACGCTGTGTGTGTGTGTGGGGGGGGGGGGTACAAGCATGAATGTGGCCTTTTTGATTTGAATGGCGTATATCAATTTGACAAGCTCTTCTTTTTTCAATAACCGAAAATCACCCAATGGCAAACATACAAGCATTATTACAGTGCTCATCATGAGCGTCAACGCATGTTAAGGAGAAAGCATCCCAAGTTAACGTGATACCTACCACCAAAGCCTGATTACTTAAGAGGGAGCGGGTAGCCACCCCGGTCAAAACCATGCTTACTTTTACCGAATTTAGCGATGGCGAAACACAATGTTTTCTTTGTCAACCGATCACACATTGGTAGTGCTATATTAATTACGAGTACAACAATGCCGAACGTAATACAAATCGGTATGTAACTCGTGGTGCAACAAGCGAGTGTGGGAGACAAATCATGCAATGCTGTCATCTTTTATTCTCTGCTTTTCAACTCTAAGGGAAAAGGGGAGAGACAACATACGCGTCAATGTACTTGAGAAGCGTGAGATTGCCACACCCACACACACAGAGTACCACAAGGACCCTGTTTTCTTTATTATGTGTCCCTTCTTTTATATAACATCAGCTCCACTTTCACACATACATATAAACCTCTATTTTTTTCCACACGATCCATCCTTTACTGCTTTTTTTCACTCACTCTTCCTTATTCATTTCTTTAAACTTTAATCCTTCCTTTACCCCTGAATAATACCACCACGTTCTCATTACTATCATGTTGTTTACAACCATTGCAGCTGCTGCATCCATGTTCATGGTGCTAGGATCACAACCCCAAGGCGTCATGGCTCAAGATGCTGAAGGCTGGTACAAGCAACATCCAGGCATGTCACGTATCGGCCCTGTGAATCAAGAAACGCATCAAATCCTTGATGAATTTGGTCGTACACGCTTCTTCCATGGTACCAATGTCGTCATGAAGGAACCTCCATGGTATCGTCCTTCTGAATGGGTGCCTGGTACGTCGTCTTTTGGTACCAAGGATGTTGAAAACATGCATGACTTGGGCTTGAATGTGGTGCGTTTGGGCCATAATTGGGCTGGTGCCGAACCTGTTCGTGGCGAATACAACCAAACCTTTTTGGATATCATGAAGCAACAAACCAAGCTTGCCGAAGAGCACGGTCTTTATGTTTTGGTGGATGTTCATCAAGATGTCTTGGCTCGTCAATTCTGTGGTCAAGGTGTACCTGATGTAAGTGTTTATTGATATCATCATAATGGGGGTATCTACGTAAGTATTAACGTATGTACATGTACAATAGTGGTTTGTCAAAAAGGACTGGGTAGCCGATTGGAAAATGTTTCCTTATCCTCAAAAGCTTAAGCCTTTCCCTGTGGATGAGAATGGCCTCCCTACACCAGAATCCCTTTGTAGCACCATTGACTGGGCACTGAGCTATACCAATGTCGCTGTCGGTAATGCTTGGGGTCGTCTTTATAACAATTACGATGGATTGGGTGATGCATTTGCTGCTTATTGGAAAAAGTTGGCATCGCAATACGTGGATACGGTGAACATTGTCGGCTATAATTTATTGAACGAACCATGGGTGGGTGATACTTGGGCTGATCCTACATTACTTGTTCCTGGTGTTGCCGATCACAAGGTGATGGAAGGTCTTTGGAATCGAGCAGCCAAACAAATCCGCACCGTTGACAATGACACGTTGATTTGGTTTGAAGGTGCTACGTTGGATGTGTTGTCCGGATTCAACAATGTGCCTTTGGGTGATGGATCCAAAACCGTGCAATCGTATCACTATTACGCTCCTCCCCAAGTGGGATCCATTTCCAACACCATCAAGAATCGCCACAAGGATGATGCTCGGCTCAAGACGGCAAGTGTGTTGACTGAATTCACGTTCTGGATGGGCGATGATAAGCAAATGAGCAACTTGGCAGAAGCTGTGAAGGCCACGGATGAGCAAATGGTGTCCTGGATTGGATGGGCATATGAAAACTTGTACAACGGCACAACGGGTGAACCTTATCCTGTATTGGCAAAGCATTATAGTCGTGCGTATCCCACAGCCGTGGCTGGTACTCCCAAGAGCTATAGCTTTGATGAAGACTCTGGCACCTTCAAGTTGACATTCACCAGCGATCCCAATATCGATGCTCCCACTGAAATCATGCTTCCTCCTCCCACATTCCCTAATGGATACAGTGTCCAAGTGTCACCAGAGAATAGCGTCGTTCAACATACTCCTGATAAGCGTACCTTGGCCTTGTTCACTGCCGATAACCTCAAGGATGCCACTGAAATCTCTGTCACCATCACACGAAAGTGATCTTAGCCTATCCATCCCATCCCATCCTCATAGTCTCATTATGATTCTCTATATAAACTTACTTGTATAATGTGTATCTTGAACGCCCTCCATAATGGATCAAAGCATCAGTCGCCTATCTCGCTTTGAAACACACGCGTCAAACAGCCAACATTAGCACCTCTGGAATCTCAATAGACGCCGCATTCAGGTCGAGCGATTGCTTACAAGTCGTCGTGTACTCTAAGCGATTCCCATGTCAATGCTGGCAAATAGTAGTAGTAGTACACTAGGAGTGGAGTAGATAAGAAAGGGGGAAGGGAATACATCCGCGTTTATTTGGACTTTTTATTTGTTTCAAACTTGATAATCCTGTTCTTATCCACAACTTCTACAACATCATCATGGAATAATTGTAGACGTCCAAGCTCTTTCTCAAGTTGCTTTACACGAGCATCGGCCTCCTTGTTCTTTAACAATGCTTCCAACTTGGCTTCCAACTCCTCATTTCTTTCCTTAAGATACTCAATATAATCTCCTGCATCGTCAAGGACCATCTGCTTGGTTGGCTTGGCCTTGCTTTTGCGATCGGGGGGCATCAGTGCTTCCAGGCGGAAGAGTCCTCGGTGGAAGATTGCTTGTTGAACTTGCGACTTTTTGACATCCTTTGTGACTCCTTTAAGATCTTGGCTATGTATGTAGAATGTACAACGACGACGATGAGATATGGGACGTAAAAGTGATTTAGTACAAGACTTTACAGGTCAAATTTATGGGCATTCTCATGATCCAGCTGCTCCCAATAAGCAAAATCAGATGAGTTGTATACAGAGGACGATACCGAAGAAGCGGAAGACATGATAATAGTAATCAGGGAGAAAAAGAGCGAAGAATAAAGTTCATGCGTGCGGGTTTTTATGGACGTGTGCTGTGTGTGTGGTCAATGTGCTTCCATAAAAGGTATACAAGCCCATGGGTTTGTCACGCGAATAAGGTGCTTGAGCCCTCACGCCTTAATTTTCTCCTGGATACTCACTTGCATGAAAATTGGGCCTTTTAGTAAAATGAAAAAAAAATCCATCGAGGCGAAACCATTCCTCTACTCTTTGTATGCAATTATAAGCAAAAGGAGGGTGATGTTGAGCTTTCACGTTTTCTGTTACACACACAGGTTCTGTAAACCAATGAACATGTAAAGGATTAGTGAATTGGGTAATGCATTATAGTTTCAAACGCAAAATCTCAAGAACAGCATTACTTTGGGTGGATCATCCGCAGCATACCCTGATGGGGGTTAAGTCCAGACTCACTCTTTGAAAAGACTTTATACCAAGCAAGGTAATCCATGGATACCAAGAATGATGGTTGCCATGGCAATGATGGCGCGCAGTAATAGCCTCCTTAACCGACAATGATAATGATGCATCATGATATGTGTGTCAATGAATTTGAATTTCCTTTATGGTGGATTTGAGATAGTAGCAAAAAGAGGAATGGCATGGGAGTACTTTTGGGATATATACATGTTGAATAGAGAACGAGATCATCATCTGTACAATATGGAAGAAAATATTGAATATGGAGCAAAAAGAAAAGGATGAGGAGGGAACATGGTGGGGGGGGACGAGATGATATTGGGTGTGATTCAAGTTGACATACCAGGCTTACAGAAATGGGTCAACTGGCTGGTAGTGCTGGTGGTGGTAGTGGTCGTGTTTTTGACAGCAGCAGTCGGCGTAGCAAAATAAGGGTGGTGGTCGGGTCGGCGATAACAATCATGCAGCCAACCTGTCGTAGTAGCATGCTGATCTTGACGAGTATCCAGTGAAGGAGGAAGAGGTTCTGCTTCCATTTGTTCCTGGTGATGAACGTCGTTGTCATGAATATGGAGCTCATCGAGACACGTATTCAACCATTCTTGTTCAAGCACACCGTCAACCTCGATCTTGTTGATCGTGTGGACATTCTGCAACGTATTGGTGATCAAGACACTTTTGCGTAGATCCTGATTGGAATGAGCCAACTTGGCATGTGAGAGACCGCGAATATATTCCATAGTGATGTTGAACGTATACGCGTTGCTGTCTTGAAGGTCTTGAGTGAGCCCCGTTGTCATAAAATGCAACGAACAAAAGAAAAGAAAAAGATGGGGGGAGGTAACCGCCGACTCTACTTATAGCCCACTTGCATGACATTGTTGACTGCTATCTATACAACAACACTCGCCTATGTGTGTATTCATCATTCCCAAATCACTATTACTATACGTACCTTGCTGCTGCGGACTATGACAACTGCGCATGTTGGTACCACACACACACTCTCTCTCTATTCATCACTCCTCCTTATCCATCACCGCCACCAAAGGAGGATACCCATAAGGATACTATAACAAAAGACTTTGCCAAATTGGGGGGGGGGACGTAATCACATCATCGATAGCATTGCGAATTGTTTGTCTTTTAGTGATTGAAAGCAATAATGACATTTTATTTTTCCGGGGGGTTGGGAAAGCAAAAGGAAGAAAAAAATGGAGAGAGAGAGAGAGAGAGAGAGAAAGAGAAAACACAAATATCCGGGGGGAGAAAAAGTTTAAGATGCACGATGGCTGCAAGAGGCTGCTGTTGCTGTTGTCTGAGTGGATGGACCTTAATCGCACACAAAAGTGAAATTCATATAGACACATCACACACGCATACAAAAAAGAATCAGGCCACTTTGCGGCGGAACAAGAATTGCCCTAACAACGCTGCCGAAATGTTGGCTGATTTTATCGATCGTCAGACATTTATCCTTTCTTTCTTTCCACACTCCTCGTTGACCACTCTCGACCCACTCTTTATTCCTCTTTTTTACATTTCGCTGCTATGGATTCATTTGATTTGTTTTTCTGCAATGATAATGCCGAATTTTTGAACGACACATGGCCTGAAAACCTTTGGCTACCACCTCCTATGGGTAAAGAAGCATGAATGAGCCATACACACTATTGCACAGGTCCCTATTAACGCTTGTTGCCATGAATAGAGAAACCCGCAACACCACCTACTTCTCCCCAGCAGAAACCAAAAAACAACACAGCCCACAACATCATTGAACGGCGATACCGGAACAATATCAATGATCGCATCAGTGAGCTCAAAGATGTGGTTCCTGCCTTACGCCATGCCAAAGTAGGCAAGAAGCGAAAGGCAAGCAGCAGCAGCGATCCTGATGAACAAGAGGAATACATTGATGGCGTTGCAGTGGCAACCAAGCTCAACAAGGCCACCATCCTCAAAAAAGCGACCGATTACATTCACCATCTCAAATACACCAACGACCAGTTGCAGCAAGAAAATGTCTTGTTGCAGCAATGTCTACAACGGTTGCCAGGAGGATCATCCGCCTTTACACAATTCCAAGCATATAAGCTGCAGCAGCAACAACAACAACAGCAACCCACGTCTACTACGACGACTTTACCATTTGCCACAGCATCATCATCATCGTCATCATCATCATCCTCACCATCCGTTTCTACTACCACTTTTATGGCACTCTTTTTGTGCATGTCATTTTCCCTTCCTGGTAGTCAATCCGCCAACCACACTGCAACTAGCACCGTGCCATCGGATGGTGGCAGTGGTGGAGGTGGAGGTGGTCTTTCAGTGATGCGATTGTTGTTGCTTATCCTCATTGGATTATTTTTACTTTTCCCACACCATTCGCACAAGCACAAAGAACACCCAAAATATACTGATACCCTTCCTCAACGCTTTTTACCATGGCATGTGTTCCTTCAAGTTTTACGTCTTGTCATTCGGCACATGGTGGGCGTTGATATTCATAGCACAACGCCATCGTCACAAGAACCCAGCTGGCTGGATACTTGGATTCACAATGACAATGATCCTGATGACGACCATGATGATGATGATGATGCAAGCCATAGCAACAACAACAACAAGAAGGAAAGCCAATTGGCCCGTGTGTATGTATGTGTCCGCATGATTAATTTAGCCGAGACGATGGATGCAGTTGACATGGTGCAAGTGTATGCAACAGCTGCTTTACGCATTGACCCAGTCTCAAGATGGATAGCACGTTACTTGTGGCGACTTGCCATGTATGAAATGACCGAAGACCATCCTTTGCACTCCTTGACATGGGATGTTCACCATCAAGCGGATGATGATGCCATGTTGGATACGATGCTCGATTCTCAAGCGTGGGCTGAGACATTGGCTCATACACGACCCACATTACAGCGTCTTGCGAGTCTTCATTTACTTGATAATCTTCGTACAGAATTTGCTCGACTTGTTATTTCCATCACATCACCACCCACATCGACGACCACGCATCCTTTCCATCCTCTTTTAATGGCAGCCACTTCTTTATCATCATCATCATCATCTACGACAACAACTACATGGCTTGCTGCTGTTGGTGTAGCTGTGGAAGCATTATGGCGATCCGATGCGAGTCAAGCACATGAAGCCATTGCACTGGTTCAAAAAACGGCGCGAACGACACTAGGTCACAAGATGGTCCATATGCTTTCAGGGGCTATGGCGATGATTGATGATGGCGAACAACATCAAGATGATACCGAAACAGCCGTACAACGACTCCTTGAAGCAGAAGCGACACAACAGTATATGAAACGTGTCGTACGACGACGTCGTGTACAAGGCCTTGATAGTGAAGTCCTTGCCTTGGCAGAGTTTGTTGTATGCCTTGCTGGTTTACAAGCATGGATCGATGTTTGGCGACATCATGCATGGGCAGCTTCACATGTTAAGGATTTATCACTTACTTTGCGCCGTATGATGCGTTGCTCATCCCTTGAAAAGTTACCTACCCATCAAGTGCTTGTGGATCGTCTCTCACGTCTCGGCAATTTCGCTGGTCATCCCGTGGATGATGACGAAGAAGAAGATGATGATGTGGATGAACAACAACTCGATTGTCATGCTGATAAAGCCATCGCCATCTTACATGGTTTCATCTAGTATGTAGCAATTCTAGTCCTTTTTTCTTTTGACGTATATAAAAATGTGTACTATAACATCATCATCCTACTACCAAGAAATCATACGATTCCTCCACACACTCAGCCCCCCGCTGTTTGCCGATCCCATTGTTTTATTGCATGATGCGTATGTAATACACGTTGTCGTCGAAAATCACCCGTCGCAAAAAAAAAGTGAAACATCCCATTTGGATCGTATGTTATTGCCCAGCAATGGGTAATCTTTTATAAAAACGTTGTGGGTTCTTCCATTGGTAGCCTTTTTATGTAATGGGATGATAGCATTACTTTGGGATATATAAAGGGGTGCATGTTGTAGATAAGGGATACTAATAGAAGGAGTACGTATCATTAACTACCACCATGTACGTATGTACATGTATGATATCGTTAGTGCTGTTGAAGCTGTGCTCGTATGCATATTTGCAGCTTACCTGCGCAATGTCAGGGTCTTGTAAAGCTTGTCTGTATACATACTATAGCAGTAGGCCATCATCATTGGTTGCCATGATACCAATGAATGAATGTATATTTTTATCGTTGCATGTAACCATAGCAGCAGTAGTAATAGTGAGTCGGCAAGTGGGCACGTGATGGATGAATTGATGATATTGGGTAAAAGTGCTACTACATGGATGGGATGTGTCACGGTGCTGCTGCGGCAAGGTGAGTCATTGAAATGAGCTGTCTCATCATTGTTGGTCACGAGGTCGGGAGGTGGGGTAAGTAGACAGTGATTGATGGGTGGCTGAGCCCAAGGTCCAAATAAAATGGCGCTTGATCAAAGGGGGTCTGTTCCTTTCTTGTCGCACCCTCCGCATTCGACATTATACTACAACCACCATGTCCGAAGTCAAGCCTGCACCGGCACCTGCTGCTGCTCCTGTAAAGAAGGAAAAGAAAGACAAAAAGGCCTCCAAGAAGCCTGCTGCTGCCGAGGCACAATATCCTTTGGAGGTAAAAACAAAAAAGACAACTTGTATATAGAATCGCCCCCATTTTGACACATTGGGTCCCATTGACATAGATGACACCCGCCCCAGAGTACCTTCAATATCGTATCGATATGTTTGACCGCCTCAAGGCTGAAGCTGAAGCCGCTTTGAAAGGTAAAAATACAGTCGGTTGGATCCAACCTAACGCGAAACACGCATACGCATACGACTAACGCCATCCACACACACACATGATAGACAAGCCACGTGCTCCTATTACCATTACTCTTCCTGATGGCACCAAGAAGGAGGGTACTTCCTATGAGACCTCGCCTATGGATATTGCTCTTGGTATCTCCAAGTCGCTTGCCGATCGTACCGTTATTGCCAAGGTCAATGGTGAATTGTGGGATTTGGAGCGTCCCTTTGAGGAATCCAGCTCTTTGGAGCTTTTGGACTTTGAATCTGAGGATGGTAAAAAGGTCTTTTGGCATTCCAGTGCACACATGCTTGGTGAAGCTTGTGAGCGTCATTATGGCTGTCATTTGTGTATTGGTCCTCCGCTTGAAGATGGTTTCTACTATGAGATGGGCTTGAAGGATCGGTAAGTATAGTGTAGAGAGAGAGAAAGAGAAAGGATCAAGTGAGCTGACCCTGATTTAGTGTTGTCTCTCAAGCTGATTATGCCAATCTTGAAAAGTTGGTTGGTATCATCAACAAGGAAAAGCAGCCTTTCGAACGTCTCGTTGTTTCCAAGGAGAACTTGCTCGAGATGTTCAAGCACAACCCTTACAAGCAGCACATTATCAATGACAAGATCCCTGATGGTACCTCCACCACTGTCTATCGTTGTGGTCCTTTGATTGATTTGTGCCGTGGTCCTCACGTTCCCCACACTGGCCGTATCAAGACCTTCACCATCACCAAGAACTCGGCCTCTTACTTTTTGGGTGATGCCAAGAACGACTCTTTGCAACGTATTTATGGTATCTCATTCCCTGACAAGAAGCAAATGAGCGAATACAAAAAGTTTATTGAGGAAGCAAGCAAGCGTGATCATCGTAAGATTGGCAAGGAGCAAGAGTTGTTCTTTTTCCATGAATTGTCACCTGGCTCAGCCTTCTTTTTGCCCCATGGTGCACGTGTTTACAATGCCTTGATGGATTTGATTCGCAACGAGTATCAACAACGTGGATTCACTGAAGTCATCACGCCTAACATGTTCAACCTCAAATTGTGGAACCAATCGGGCCATGCTGCCAAGTACAAGGAGAACATGTTTTGCTTGGAGGTGGACAAGGAAGAGTTTGCATTGAAGCCCATGAACTGCCCTGGCCATTGTCTCATGTTTGGTCACACCGATCACAGCTACCGTGAATTGCCTATTCGTTATGCCGATTTTGGTGTGTTGCATCGTAATGAATTCTCTGGTGCTTTGTCTGGTCTTACGCGTGTGCGTCGTTTCCAACAAGATGATGCCCATATCTTCTGTCGTCAGGACCAAATTGAACAAGAAATGGCCAACTGCTTTGATTTCTTGAACCACGTCTATGGTATCTTTGGCTTTGAATTCCATCTCAAGTTGTCGACGCGTCCAGAGAACTTTATTGGTGAAGTGGAAGTGTGGAACAATGCTGAAAAGAAATTGGAGGATGCTCTCAACAAGTTTGCTGAAAAGAAGGGCATTGCTTGGGAATTGAACCCTGGTGATGGTGCTTTCTATGGTCCCAAGATTGATATCGTTATTTCGGATGCTTTGCGTCGTAAGCATCAATGCGCTACTATCCAACTTGATTTCCAATTGCCTGAGCGTTTCCAACTCCATTATCGTACCGAAAACAGCAGCCAAGAAGAGACCTTTGCTCGCCCTGTCATTATCCATCGTGCCATTTTGGGTTCGGTTGAACGTATGATGGGTATCTTGATTGAACATTTCGGTGGCAAGTTCCCATTCTGGTTGTCTCCTCGTCAAGTGAGCATCATTCCTGTTGCCGCACCTTTCATTCCTTACGCCAAGCAAGTCACCGAGAAGCTCGTTGCTAACGGTATCTATGCTGATGCTGATCTCTCGGATAATACCCTCAACAAAAAGATCAGAAACAGTGAAATTGCTCAATACAATTTCATCTTTGGTAAGTGATTTGTTTGTTAGAGAGAACCAATGGGATCACTCAACTCACACGTATTTATAGTGGTCGGTGGTGAAGAAGAGAGCACCCAATCCGTCAATGTCCGCAACCGCGATGATGTCGGTACTAAGGCCAAGGGCAAGACCATTCCTCTTGATGATGTCCTTGCTAGTGTCATCCGCCTCAAGGAATCTAAGAGTCTTGAAAACAAGTTTTAAACCTGTAGGCCCTTCTTTGATAATGTGTTGTGTGTATAAATAAAAAAGAAAACATTAGTCCTCGTCTCCAGTCATTAATGCAACGTGGTGGTCATGTACTTATTTATATACACCTATCTCAGGCCTATCCTTTTTCTTTGTTTTCTTCTCCCCCCTTCTTTTACGCAATCTCTGATTCAGGTCAACTAATCACATGTCTCGATGACTAAAACTCGTGTTCCACCACCGTTGGGCTTGATACGACCGAGTCAAACAAGTGTTCACTTTCAACTAGGTAGGTGTATACCTTTTTTTTATTGTAAAGCGTACAGGCATATTGATATATACATGCGTACCATAGTGGTGGTTCAACAGCCTGTTCGTGCTCGATCATGTGGCTTTGGCGAAAAGGATAAACGACCTATCGACCCACCTGTAATTCTACAGCTGCATAAGGAAACGCAAGGGACATTGCATCGTGTCAGGTAAAGTTGGCTTTTTTTGATAGGAGAAAGAGAGAGTGAAAGAGTGAAAGCTTATGTTTTGTATATATACATATACACGCAGCACCGTGGACAATGTAGGGCTCTTTGTAGTACAGTGCCAACTGTATTCTGAAGATGGCAAGCACCTATGCGATCATGTGTTTCACCCAGCGACGATCCATCCACCCCAACAAGGTGTGCTTAGCTTTCAGGAACCCGTACTCTATCGTAATTTACTCGGTGTCGTCGTTTCCAATGGATACCAATTACTCGATATCCATGGTGATCCAGGCATCTTTTTCGTCTTTCAAGATCTATCGGTACGCACTGAAGGTCGTTATCGGCTTAAATTCCTGTTTATTGATCTGTCGGCAGGGTAAGTGTCTACGGCGGGATCATCATTTTATTATGCAGCAGCAGCAGCAGCAGCAGCAGAATGATGATAAGGACCCTGTGTTGTTTTTGTTGCCGATGATCCCCTTTTGAATCTTACGCGTGTTGTATAGGGAACCATTGACGATGAGCACCCAAGTATTGAACGAGGTGTTTTCGGATCCATTTACGGTGTACACACCCAAAACTTTTCCTGGCATGACAGGTTTGGAAGAACGGGGTCAAAGGGGGGAAGGATCAAGGGGCTATCGAGAAAAAAGTGCGAGAGAGAGAAAGAAGCAAAAGAGACGTGTGTGTGAAAGGGGCCCATAGTTTATGTATATAGACTGACAGTAGCCTATTGCTTTTTTTTAAAGATTCGACAACCTTGTCAAGATCTTTTGCTAATCAAGGCATCAAGTTGTCCATACGCAAAGAAAAACGTATCCGCAAATTGGGTGATAGTATCTATGGCGACAAGAATGATCAGCAACAACAGCAACAGACAAGCCAGTGAGCAAGCGGGATTAGGATAGGATAAAAAAGGGCGGGCATTACGAGCCTAACGGTACGAACTCCATCAATGCTGTGATCCCCTTTCCTCCTTGTCCCCTTTATGCATCGAAAACGCACAAACTGAAATGTATGGATCAGGGTGGCAATAGCAGTTAAATTCGATATCCATGTAATGGATACTTGTGTGTGTATGTATGTGTGTGTGGGTAATGTGTAAAAAGAAGAGGAGTAAAAAGGCTTTTGTGGAATGTAGCACGTTGCACCAAAACCCATTTTTCATCATCCACCATCATCTTATTTTTTGTTGCTGTCGTTTTTCTGTACCCCGTTAAATACCCCCTGTGTGTGCAGCTGCATCATTCAAAGCAAGCCCATCTTTTTGTGTGTCGTGGTTGTGTGCTGTGTATTCTCATTCTCTATTCTCTTCCCCCCACTCACTCCCCCTTTTTCCTTTTTCCCAAGCATTTACCTTTCTCTCTTTCTCTCTCTGCTCTTACTCTCTCTCTCTCCCGCAGACATACATTTTATTCCTTTAATACATGTTGGCCGCTGAACCTCCACATCAACAGCAGCAGCAGCAGCAACAACAACAACAGCCTTTGAAGCTGACTCCAGAAGTACTCGACCGGCTACGACATTTGCAACAAGCTGATCGCCCTGTCTCGGTCGATGAGGTGTTGCATGCTGCTAATTTGGACCATCTCACCCAGCTTCCTCAGCCTTCAAAGTCGTCTACGGCTGCTGACATGTCGCCACCTTTACCAGAAGCACAAGCTTTTCCACGCAAGTCGCGTTCAACGACCACAACACTTGCTGAACGACGACGTATTCCAGCATCGACAGAGAAACTAAAGTTGTATTGCCAAATCACACATCCAACTTGTACTACTACTACACCACCCTCGATGACCAACAACGACTCGAGCACGACTGATTCATCTACAACCACGCCTACTGATAATGAAAAGACAGCATCCAACAACAACCCAACAATGGAAAGACTCGAGATGGAAAATGCACAACTTTCCCCTCAGGTACGAGAAATGGGATATTAACTCGGTGCTGGTGACTGATCTACAAAGCTTTTAGGCATCCGAAGATTACTTGCTTGCACGTCTCGAGCGACAAAATGCACTTTTAAGTGCCGACCCAAAGTCCGTCTGCATCGAATCTAATAAGCTCAAGGCTGATTTCGACACGGTCCGCAACCTTGTTCAACAAGGCGATCACGACAATAACAATAACAATAACGATTGGGAATTCTGGGAATATCTCGTTGAGGATTTCGCCGGTGCTGCTACAAAGCTGCCCCATTTATTGGTAGCCAAATTGAGTCATGGTGGTATCCCGGATCGTCTACGTGGTGTCGTTTGGCGTGCCATGTCACAATCATCAGCGACCCACCTTGAATCCATCTATGATAAGCTCGTTTTGGAACATTCACCCTCCTCCTCACCTTATGAACGTGTCATTCAACGTGATCTATCTCGCACTTTTCCTCAAGTCGACATGTTCAAGGCCGATGGCGGTGAAGGACAACAAGCCATGGGACGATTGCTACGTGCGTACAGCGTCTATGATGCTCATGTTGGTTATTGCCAAGGACTTGCTTTCCTCGTTGGCCCATTGTTGATGACCGTAAGTTGTTGTAACATTCCCGTTCAATCACCCCCCTTTTTCAGCCTGCTCACATGCCATACTATTACGTTTGACAGATGCCAGAAAAAGATGCCTTTTGTGTATTTGTCAGGTGAGTAAAACAAAGCACGTGAGCTGTCAATGGCATTTTACTTAACCTTGTTTATAATAATAGACTCATGGAGACATATGACATGCGTACGATGTTTACTCTCAACATGGAAGGTTTACATTTACGTTTACATCAGTTTTCAGTGCTCCTTGCACAACTTTGCCCTGAATTATCAGCCCATTTGAATGAGCATTCGGTCCATCCAGCAATGTATGCCTCTCAATGGTTCTTGACTCTATTCGCATACTCTTTCCCTATCGATCTTGTCTTGCGTATTTACGACTTGGTGTTTGCCGAAGGTGCCATTGAAACCATCACACGTGTTGCTGTAGCAGTGATGCAGAAGAATCAAGATACCCTCATGCAAATCAATGACTTTGAAAAGTTGATGATGTACTTGTCGTCGCGTCGTCCTTATGAAGAAGGCTTTTCATCCGATCCAGAATCGGTGATTGGTGATGCCATGGCTCTCAGCAATGTGATTACTCGAAGCAAGGTCGATAGCATTGCCGCTCAACACCGCAAGGAGCTTGAACAAGAAAAGTCACGTGCCCAACAAGTCCTTGCCATTCGTTTTGATCAATCAGCAGCAGCAGCCATCAAAGCCAATAACAACAAACCCACAAAGAATAAGCGTGAATCATGGTTTTCATGGGCATCGGCGTCTCAGAATCGTGCAGTAGTCGTTGAGCAACCCGCATCACCTGTCATGTCACCCACCAGCCCAACATTTGCAGCTACTACAGGTCGTGCTAGTACAAGTAGTATCAATAGTGGTACCGGTGCTGCAGGTCAACAAATGCTCCACCAACAAATTGAAGATCTCGTATTGGCCTTGTCGCAACTTCAAAAAGAGCATTCGCAGTTATCGGAAGAGATGATGGCTCTCAAGATGCGTGACATGGATCGTGAATCGGAACGTCAACAACTTGCCAAACGTAACCAAGCGCTTGAAAAACGTATTCGCAAGTACAAGAGTAAGCTGAATGCATCCACCAGCTCTGCCAACACCATGGCTGCTGCTCTTGCTAGTCCCACTCAAGAAGATAGCAATGCGACTCGTCTTGAACAATTGGAACATGATCCAGAATTCAATTCATTTGTTGACTCGTTGCGTATGAGCGGTGATTTTGGTGCTTTGATCGCTGGTGCTTTGGATTCAAGCACCCAACCCAAAAAGACAATGGAAGAAGATGAGGAGGAGAATGATCAACAACAACAAGATGATGATGGCAACACTATGACCAACGAGTTGGTGGCTGTCAAGTTGCTCAATATCCAATTGCGTGAAAAATACAATGACTTGAACGAGAAACATGAACAACTTTCACGCCAATTGGAAACGGCACGTGATGCCCACCGTGAATTACTCAACAAGCAAGCCGAGTTACAAGCTGAAGTGGAAACGCTTGGCCTCACACGAGAACAGCTCCTTGAGGAACATGAAGCGATTGAGGACGAGAACCATGAAATGGAAGAGAAATTGATGGCTGCTAAAAAGACATGCTCCGAGTTGCAAGTTGAGAAGTTGGCATTGGCCAAACAAGTGGAACAATTGGAACGTCGTATTGCCGAGCTTGAACAAGAGAAACGGGAATACTTGATGCCTCGTGGATCCTTTACAGAAGAAGTCTTTGCTGCCCATCAAACTTTATTTGGTACCAACAAGGAACAAGAGGAACATCAACAATCAGAGGCTGCTGCTGGTAGTAATAGCACTAGCGAGTATCAGAAAAAGTACGTTGAAAGCGAATTGCGATGCCGTGAATTGGAAAAGTTATTGGCAGAGACCAAGTGCAAGCTTGCCGAATACGAATCATGCCCTTCTTCGCCACGTCTTTCTCATCCACCACCTTCTCGACGACGTTCGATGCGTAATTCCATGTTATCGGCGGGGAGTCGTATGAGCTTGCCACCCACTTGTGAACCAGGTCGTGTCTCTACCGATAGTATCAACTCTTGTGGATCGGGTATCTCATCCAAGCGATCCAGCATGTATTCTCGTCTCTTTGGTAACACCACATCTCCTCCTGGAGGAGCTAATAATGGTAACAAGGGAAACGCTCCTACGCCCATCACCAATGCCAATCTTGTTGAGGAACCACAACATGTCTAAATCTTTTATGCTATACCCTTTATTCCAATCCCCTTTTTAAAATATCTTTGTCTTTATATTCTTTTCTTTCTTTCCCTTTATTTGCTATCTAGTACTTTATGGTTGCTTGTTCTCAAGTCCATCCCCCTTATTAAAAAGAGTCATATTCCTCATGCTGTTCTTTTATAATTGACTATCACGGTCTTGGTGTATGCATGCTGATCAGAGGAGAATGACGTGGTGTAGCTTACTTCATGTGTTTTCACCTAACAGGATACTTTCGGATGCACTCATCATTATTTTCCTACGATTAACTTCATACGTGGACCTTCATACGCGGACCTTACTATAGGAGAAGGGTACATCATGCACTTCCAACCAATGGCAACGAACCCTTTCATCTTTGTTACACAAAGAGGTTCCTCTGCATCTTTACTCCTATGAGGGTGGAGGTGGGTGACAATGAACAAAGAACTCTTTTCATGTAGCATCACGCTTACAGCATATGTAAACATAAAGGTGCCTGTATCTCTAAACTTTACAATGAAACGCGGGGTCTTTATGAGGACAATGTTGCTCGGCGGGGTCAAAGCGATTTTGTGTCAAAGTATGAAGTTCATCGTGGCCGATCCCAGATTCACCCAATGTCGCTACCAGCCAAACTGGATCTGGGGGTCGACCTCTTCGACGACGACGACCAAAAAAACATTTTTTGGGCTGGTTGCGACATTGAACGTGAAACTTCCACACAAGGTGCTGTTGGCCAAGCCGAGCACATTGCTCTAATAAAAACCACACGTTTCATTGTAAAGTTTGGAGACACAGGCACCTTTCTGTTTGTAAGCGTGATGCTATATGAGAAGTGGTCTTTGTTCAATGCCAAATAGCTAGGCCTGATAGAGCCAAAGATGCAGAAGGACGTGTTTGTGTAACTGGGTTAAAAAGTTTGGACTTCAGGGACCATGCATGACAGGTACGCAACCCTCACTTTTATGTCATACATTGGCAGCTAATAGCCACTTTTGTGCATTCCCAACTTTTGTGCATTCTATTGTAGGTGGACGATGCT